>NC_142798.1:68599639-68637139 GCF_049724085.1 Artemia sp. Qi Xiang Cuo
ATTCAATTTCGGAGAAAGTTAATGCAATTCCTGGACTTTCGGATAGCATTGCTGCCTTACAAGTACAGATGAATAACATTAGTACACAGCTATCTAGAAATGCTGAGACAAATGAAGAAATTAAAAAAGAGATGGAAAATGTTAAATCAGACCTAATAATCATATCTGAACAAGCCAACCAGCTCGAAGCAGAGCAGAAAAGAACAAATTTGATTATTTATAATTATACTCCGCAATACCATGGCGAGTATACTGTGAAGCAAGAAATAATGGATTTATTAAACCGTGCTATGCCTTCTCTCAAAATAAGTCGAAGTTATGTACGTGACATTTTTAGATTGAAATCAGGGCCAGTAGTAGTGAAGCTAAACTCGGTCGAAATCAGATACTATATCTTAAGAAATAGCTCCTTATTGAGAAAGGGAGGTCTATCGGTGGCCCCAGATTACACAGCTAAACAAAGAGAAGCCCGTAAACACTTAAAGGAAATTATGAATCTTGCACATAACGACGGCCGTGATGCAATGCTGCGAGGTGACAAGCTGTTTATCCAAGACCGACTATTCAGGTACGATGGAAAGGCTGTGATTGAGGTTAAATGTAACTTGGCGCCAGTTAAAAATATTGGTCCACCCCCTAGTGCTAGACTCCAAAACTACCCTGCTGTTATCCCAATGGGGCTAGATAGTGATGCCAGTAATAGCGATGCCGAGACAGTGATACCATCAACAGCCTATTCTCAGGCAGTATTGGCAACTAATAGACCTGCTAGTGCTGTTATAAGCCCTAATGACCTACATCGACCAGGCACTCGTAACCTGGCACTCAGAAGAAACCATTCTCCAAGAAAAGGACTTAACAGAAGACCTCGCTGTGGTTTTTCCCGTGATTTTGTTGATAATAGTCAGCGAGTGCTAACAGATATTAATAGTCGCAGTCGTGAGTATTAACATTTTGCCTTTTATTCGACAGAGGCCAGGAACGAGGACATCCAAGAAAAGGCTAGTGATATTAATTCACTGACAGAAAGCATAGATGCATAGGAAATAAAGAGCCATATACTGAGTTTAGTGTCATGGAACATACAAGGACTACGTGATAAGCTGCCTTATTTATATGATGAATTACTTTCGTTTGATGCGATTTCGTTTATTGAAACATGGAACGATCATTCTCCTATATCACCTCTCCAAGGGTTTTTGGTTGAACAGGTTGTGCGTAAACCAGCAAAAAATAATAGACATTATGGTGGTATTTTGGTGTTGATTAAATCATCAGCTATAGATGGTTATGAAAGAATTAATAGTAGATCTGAAAACTTACTTTGGCTACGTATTTGTTTTAAATATGGGAAGAGATTAATTTTGGGCGTTGTGTATATCCCTCTACAAAATAATTCGTATAGTCGAGAAAATACTTGGGAAATTTTTGATGATGAATTGTCGCTAATATATGAAAGTTATAGTGATTTTGAGTGCGTTATAATGGGGGATTTCAATGCTTATACTGGCGTTGAGGTTGAGGTTCCAGATTTATTAATCCCAGATTTAGGGGATTTGGTCCCAATTTGTTGTATACTACCGCGAAGTAATAAGGATGAAAAAAGAAAATTTGGGGGGAAGAAAGCTCCTGGCGCTTTGCGGGGAACATGGTCTGATCATTGCGAATGGAACGTTTGGAAATGATAAGGGTCTGGGCGAGTTCACTTGCCTTTCGGGCCAAACTCCAAGTGTTGTAGATTATGTGCTGATTAATACGAAATTTTTACCTGAATCAATTGATATTGATGTACTAGATTTAGTTGGATCCGATAATAGAGCTATTAAGCTTGAGTTGAACACTGGGAAGCTTCAGGATGGTGTTCCTCGAGTTAGAAATGTATCTAATGGGGAGCTTAGATTAGAGGGCTTAGGAAAAAGAATTAGATATGATTTAATTGATAATGATTTTGAAAATTTGTAAAGGGAGCTTATGAAGTTGCATATAACAAATAAGTTGAAAGCGTTAGAAGAAAATGGAAAAGATATACATGGTAAAATTATGAAGTTAAATGAAATAATATGCAGTTGTGCAGCATCGTGTAATCTGAATAAAAACAAAAATAAAAACTAGCGATATTTTGATTTGGAGTGTAAGTTAATGAAAGAAAAGTTCAGATATTTATTGAATCTTTTAAAATAATTTGATAAACCTGAAGAGAAAAGTTTAAGATTAGCCAAATATAAAGATAAAAGAAAATATTATAAAAGGTTAATTAAAAGGAAAAAAAAGAGTTTGAGATTAAGAAGAAACTGGATATTGCAAATTATTTTAGAAATAAAGATTTTAAGAAATTTTGGGGTTATGTAAGGAATGATATTGGAAATGAATAAGGAAAGACACAGGTGGCTCCAGACGCCAACTCATGGCCTGATTACCTAGAAAGCATGGAAGGTGATTGCACAGAATTACAAGAGGTAACACATACCACAGAGATGGTTGTTTATCCCATGAAGGAACATGATTATGATTTAGTAGGGGAAGTGAGTAATGATGAGGTCAAGTTTGTATTCAACAATTTAAAAGGAGGTTCGGCTGCGGGGGTTGATGGTGTACCAATAAAGTTATTTAAGAATTTTGTTTCAATTTTTATGCCGATAATTGTTTTTCTCTGTAATAAGATGTTAACTTCAGGACAATGGCCAAATGAGTGGAAGAGATCATTGCTTATGCCGCTTTTTAAGAGAGGTAACCCTAAATTGCACATAAATTATCGTTTAGTAGCGCTAGTCCCTGCTTTAAGTAAGATAATGGAGAAAATACTAGATACAAGGCTTTCTAAATGGTTATATAAAAATAATATAATACATGAACAACAAGGAGGTTTCAGAACAGGTTACGGGACGGTAGATGCAATATTTATTTTAAGGGCATTAATTGATAAATAAGGAAAGGGAAAAACTTGTCTTTATGTGGGATTTCTGGACCTCCACAAGGTGTTCGACAGTGTCGACAGAGAGCTATTTAAGGATGCCCTGGTTAGAATTGGCCTCCCTCATTTGTTTGTGAGGTTGATAGTGAGTATGTATATTTGTGTGAGTGGAATCGTGTTTGTTGGTAACAGGTTTTCTAGGTTTTTTAATATTAAGCTGGGTGTAAAACAAGGCAGCACTCTTTCTCCTAAATTGTTTAACATTTTTATAAATAATTTTGTTGATTATCTAGAGAATAGATGGGCTCCGAATGTTAGTCTAGGGACCCATAAACTATGACTACTATTATTTGCAGATGATTTTGCTTTGGTGGCTAGCACACCGCAAGATCTGCAGACGCTTTTTAGTCTTATAGATAATTATCTGCAGATTAAAAAACTAAGGCTGAATGTTGAACAGAGTGAAGTTGTTATTTTTAAAAAAATGAAAACAAGTGGCGATAATAATTATAAATTTAAATTTAATAATAAGGAACTTAAAGTAAGTAAAAGAATAAAATATTTAGGATTTGTTTTATCGGAAAATGGAAGTTTAAAGAGTCATGTTGATGAACTAATTAATAGAGGTAAAGTGGCCATGTCTGCAATTTTTAGAAATCCGACGATAATGGGAATTAAAAACCTAAAAGTGCACAAAAGAATATTTAATACAAAAATTTTACCAGTATTAGAGTATGGAGCGGAGATTTGGGGCGGAGAAGCGGCACAGAAGTTGGAGTCCCTCCAGCTCCAGTATTATAAAAGACTGTTTGGATTACATCAGACAACTCATTCACAGGTTCTGAAAGGTGATATGGGCCTGTTTTCGTTAAAACTACGTAGGTCTATTTTGATGCTTAGATTTTGGTTGAAGATCATTAGGTGCAATGAAGACAGACTAGTAACTGCTGCTTATTATCAGATGTTGAGCTATGATTCGAAAAGGTCGTGGCCATCCCAAATTAGGTCATTACTAGAAAGTGTGGGAATTGCTTACTTATGGAATGACGGTCTTGGTTCCCCTGATCTACCAACAAATTTAGTAAGCCAGGTATGATTTATCTTAGAGTGTCAAGAAATTCAGTATTGGCAAGGGCTGGTTTTAAATTCTGCTACATTGAATCATTATAATCAGGTTAAACCTAGTTTTGGAGAGGAAATTTATTTTAAATTTAATTTACCGGCTATGATTCTATGTCGATGGATTCAGCTTAGGGCGAATTGCCTTCCAATCCAGAGTAGACAAATGGTTTTCGACAGGGGGATAGTACATCCTGATGGTCGGTATGTGTGTCCTCTTTGTAGGGATGAGGACGAAGATTTGGACCATTTTCTCCGAAAGTGCCCGGTGCTCTCTGATTTAAGGGAAAATTACTTACATGGGATTGTTTTGCTGCTTCCAAATATATTACAAAGTAGTAATTCAAGCACAATATTTCGTATTGGTGCGTACATAGAGAAGGGATTAAAAAGAAGGAAATGTTTTTACAATTAATTATTATTGATTATATGGAATTAAAGTTTTTTTTTTTTTTTTTTTTTTTGTATTTTACCAGAAGGTATTTTTCGCTATGTATTCATGTTAATGTGTGTTTGTAATTTGCTCTGTTGTAATTTTTCTATTTTCATATTATTTGTGTGTATATGGCTCTTGGGCTTTTTGAAATACACGATCTATCTATCTATATCTATCTATCTATCTATATATATATATATATATATATATATATATATATATATATATATATATATATATATATATATATATATATATATATATATATATATATATATATATATATATATATATATATATATATATATAAAAAAGAAATTTCAACAGAAAGTAAGCTCCAACATGAAATCTTAAAATGAACATAAATCATTCTTTATTTGAAGGGGACTATCCCCTCCTCAATCCCTCACCCGCTCTGTCGAAACCTTTAAGTGCTTTAAAAAAAGCTACTGGTTCCAATTCAACGGCCTCAGTGTTTTGGCTTCCGATTTTCCAGCCGTTCAAAGTTTATGCATTAATACTCTAAATTGAATAAAAAAAGAAAGTGTTTTTTTTTCTCATCTAAAAGTAAGAAGTAACATCAAAAATTAAAATTAACAGATATTATTGTGCATAATAAAGGGGTTTTTCCCTCCTCAATATTTCGTATTTTACACTAAAGTTTTTCTCAGAACTTCCCGAGAAACTTATTATTCTAATTAAACTGCCTTTGTGTTTCAGACGTAAAAAGTAAAAAATTTTTCGGACAAAAAGTAAAAAAAATTTCTGACAAAAAGTAAAAATTTAGCTTCGATTGCGAGGCATTAAGATGAGAAGGGCAACCTCCCTTCATATACATAAATCTGTTCATTTTAAGCTTTCATGTTGCTCCTTACTTTCAATTGTTTTTTATATTGAATTTCTAATCTTTTTTAAATAATACCAGGAAATTCTGTTCCCGCTCCATACAAATTCCCCCCCCCCCCCCCGCTCATTGAAAGGAAAAAGTATCCAATTGGGAGTTTGATTTCCAAGATGTTAAAGAAAAATTTTCCATCATATGTCTCTGCTGTATTTTGATGGTTTTTAACGTCGAATGACATTTCGGAAGAAAGGGAACTGCTTCAATATCGGCTAGTATTTTCCATCTTCGTAGAATCTCAGAAGGAAGAGTATTTGGAGAGTTTTTGTCTCCTCTTTCATGCTGAATTAATTAAAAAAAACTTTTTCCACAAAATAAGTTTTTCAAAGAAAAGTAAAGAACTCCATTAAACAAAAATTAGCAAAAATAAAATCAAATAATCTACCAAGCGTGAAACTACCACAAATCAGCATCGATAAATAATTGAAACCCAAAACGAACAGAAATTAAAACAAATAACTGAGTCAAACTCAAAACGAGCAGAAATTAACATAAGTTGGGATCAAAACCCATATGCCTTCCCAATGCAAGATCATAATTTGCACTTTACCGAAAAAAATATAAATGTTTTTACTTTTATAACTTTAATAAATCAAATAATATTAAGATTTTGATTACTAAATATCAGTATATATATATATTAAACTGGCAATGCACATTCATTTGTATTTTTTTTCAGTAAAGTGCAAATTATGATCTGGCCTTGGGAAGGCATAGGGGTTTTGAGCCCAACTTATGTTAATTTCTGCTCGTTTTGAGTTTGACTCGGTTATTTATTGTAATTTCTGTTCGTTTTGGGTATCATTTACCAGGGCACAAAGTGCCCTGGTCTAAACAACAACAACAGCAAAATAATAATACATTATACCCACATCGATCTTTCAGAGGCAACGCTGTAGCGTTGCCTATAGTAAAGGTCATACGGCCCAGAGGCACTTCATATGGAAGGGGTCGTCGTAGAAACTTCAAAGGGGGCACATTTGATTGCAAATCGAGAGTTCTAGTGCTCTTTTTAATAGTCAAAATGATTGGAGGGCAACTAGCCCCCCCCCCACGCCCATAATTCCCCAACACGAATCCATTAGAAATTTGGTTACTTGAAATATGTTAAGCATATTTGTTTTCCTGACAGAAAATATATTTCTTAGTATGGAACTACTCCAAAACCAACAGGGCAAGAGTTTTAAGTTATGCCCTTGGGGGCATATAAGGTTTTTATAGAAGGCATTGTCGTAGAAACTTCAAAACAGGCTCATTCGATCGGAAATTCAAAGGGCTAGAGCCCATCTTAAGTGTTAAAAGTGATTGGATGGTACCTCGCCCCCCCCCCACGTCCATTATTCCTCCAAACACATCCAATCTAAATTTTGAGATATGCAGTATGTTCAGCGTAGTTTATTTCCAGATAGAAATTATGTTCTTGAGGAGGACACTCCCCCACATCTCTCAGGGCAAAGTTTTTAAGTTATGCCCTGGGGGAATATAAGGTTTTTAGAGAAGCCGTTGTCGTAGAAAGTTAAAAAAAGGATTATTCGATTGGAAATTCAAAGAGATAATGCCCTTTTTAATAGCCAAAAGCGATTGGCGGGCAACTAGCCCCCCCCCACCCATCATTCCCCCAAACACATTCAATCAAAATTGTGAGATAGCCATTTTGTTCAGCGTAGTTGATTTCCGGATAGAAAATATGTTTTCGAGAAAGACACTTCCCGACAACCCTTAGGGCAACGGTTGTATGTTAGACACTGGAGGCATTGAAGATTACTGCAACTGGGGCTGTCATAGAAACTTAAAAACAGGATCATTAAATTGGAAATACAAAGGGATAGTGCCTTTTTTAATAGTCCAAAATACTTGGCGGGAACCAAGTCCCCCCATGCTCATCTGTCCCCCACACACCTCCAAAAACAATTGCTAGATAGCCATTTGGTTCAACGTAGTTGATTT
Source organism: Artemia sp. Qi Xiang Cuo (assembly GCF_049724085.1). Classification (NCBI taxonomy): domain Eukaryota; kingdom Metazoa; phylum Arthropoda; class Branchiopoda; order Anostraca; family Artemiidae; genus Artemia; species Artemia sp. Qi Xiang Cuo. The sequence continues at coordinate 68,606,954 of NC_142798.1, forward strand.
GCTAATAGAAAATATGTTTTTGAGGAGGACACTCCACCAGAACCATCAGGACAAGGTTTTTAAGTTCTACCCTAGGGGGATATAAGGTTTTTATAGACGGCGGTGTCGTAGAAACTTCAAAAAAGGCTCATTCGAGTGGAAATCCAAAGGGCTAGTCCCTTTTTAATAGTCGAAAGTGATTTGAGGGCAACTAACCCCCCTCTCACGCCCACCTTTTCCCCAAACATATCCAATCAAAATTTTGAGACAGCCATTTTATTAAACGTAGTTTGGAGTTCTGGAAATTAGGTCTTTGAGGATGACATTTCCCCCACAGCCCTCAGGGCAAGGGTTGTAAGTTATGCCCTGGGGGCATTTAAGGTTTTGTATAGACAATATTGTCGTATAAACTTCAGAGAGGGCTCATTTGATTGGAAATTGAAAGTTCTAGTTCACTTTTTAAGCGTCATAGGATTTTGGAGGGTAACCCGCTCCCCCCCCCCTCCTAAACCCTATTTTCCCAAATGCATCCAATAAAAATTTTAAGATGGTTATTTTGTTAAAAATAGTTCAAAGATTATATAACAAAAATTCCGGTGTTGACACAACCCACCAGGGCAGATAGAGAGGTATCATTTGATTGGAAATTGAAAGTTGTAGTTCACTTTTAAAGAGTCAAAAGAGATTGGAGGGCACCTAGCCCGCCCCTCCACGCCCTTTTTTCCCCAAACCCATAAAATAAGAACTTTGAGATATCTTTTTTTTAAATAGTTCAAAGACCGTATAACGAAAACTCAGGGGTCAACACAACCCCCCAGGGCCTTAGGGCAGGTGTCGTAAGTTATGCCCTTGGGGAATATATGGTTCTTATTGAAGGGATGCTCGTAAAAAACTCAAAGATGGCTCATTTGATTGGAAATTGAAAGTTCTAGTTCAGTTATTTCGAGTCAAAAGATATTTGAGGGCAACTAGCCCCCCACGCCCCTTTTCCCCAAATGTATCCAATAAAAATTTTGAGATAGGCATTAAGTTAAAAATTTCTCAGAAGTCAGATAACAAAAACTCAGGTGTCGTCACAACCCCCCAGGGCCCAGGGGCAGGCGTTGTAATTTATGCCCTGGGGCATATATTGTTAGTAGAAGGGCCTTATTGACTCGTGTCACCCACCCCTGCTGCCACCTACAACTTTTTTTTAACACCAAATATGGGCATAGCCTCCCTAGGGAGAACACGTGGTTAATGGGGTCAATGACCTCTTTCTCCATGGTCTCTTTCTCCAGGTGTGTTTTTGGCACGCTCTCAGCGAATGTCAAGGTCGATGTTGTTGTTGTTTTTGGCCAAGTGCACGCTCTCAGCGAATGTTATGAGTTTCCAAGGTACCTAACCTAACCTGACATGACACGTGACACATGACACATGACAAATGACACATGACACATGACACGAAACATGACACATGACACGTGACGAATGACACATGACACATGACACAAAAATGACGTAATCAACTAGGAAAAATGGATTTTCTGAGAAATTGATTAAATAATCGGTAGAACCATATCAGGAGGTCGTGACGGGGGTCCATATATGGACATAGAATGACGTAATCGACTAGGAAAATGGATTTGTGAGAAATTGGTTAAATAATCAGTAGAACCATATCAGAAGGTCATGACGGGAGTCCATACATGGACATAGAATGACGTAATCGACTAGGACAGTTGGATATCTAATAAATTGATTAAATAATCGGTAGAACCATATCAGGAGGTCGTGACGGGGCTCCATATATGGACATAGAATGACGTAATCGACTAGGAAAATGGATTTCGGAGAAATTGATTACATAATCAGTAGAACCCTATCAGAAGGTCATGACGGGAGTCCATACATGGGCATTGAATGACGTAATCGACTAGGACAGTTGGAATATTTCGGTAGTGTTCTGTCGTGGTTTACTTTGTCACAGTTACATTTTCTTGATTTTTTAAAGTTCATTTTCAATTTCAATCGTTGACAGGCAATGGTTGGGATACGTCAGTAGAGGTTGGTCATTATCTAGAAATTCACAGTTACATTTTCTCGATTTTTCAAAGTTCATTTTGAATTTCTTTCATTGAAATGTAAAAGTTTGAATGTGTCAGTAGTATTTTGTTATGGTTTACCGTGTCATACTTACATTCTCTCGATTTTTCAAAGTTCATTTTGAATTTCTTTCATTGAAATTCAAGAGTTGGAATATTTCAGTAGCGTTTTGTTGTGGATTACCTTGTCACAGTTACATTCTCTTGATTTTTCAAAGTTCATATTGAATTTCTTTCATTGAAATGCAAGAGTTGGAATATTTCAGTAGTGTTATGTCGTGGTTTACTTTGTCACAGTTACATTCTCTTGTTTTTTCAAAGTTCATTTTGAATTTCTGTCATTGAAATGCGAGAGTTGGAATATTTCAGTAGTGTTTTGTCATGGTTTACCTTATCACACTTACATTCTCTTGATTTTTCAAAGTTCATTTTGAATTTCATTCATTGAAATGCAAGAGTTGGAATATTTCAGTAGTGTTATGTCGTGGTTTACCTTATCACACTTACATTCTCTTGATTTTTCAAAGTTCATTTTGAATTTCATTCATTGAAATGCAAGAGTTGGAATATTTCAGTAGTGTTATGTCGTGGTTTACTTTGTCACAGTTACATTCTCTTGATTTTTCAAAGTTCATTTGAATTTCTTTACTTGAAATGCAAGGGTTGGAATATTTCAGTAGTGTTTTGTTGTGGCTTACCTAGTCACAGTTACATTCTCTTGATTTTTCAAAGTTCATTTTGAATTTCTTTCGTTGAAATGCAAGAGTTGGATTATTTCAGTAGTGTTTTGTCGTGGTTTACCTTGTCACAGTTACATTCTCTTGATTTTTCAAAGTTCATTTTGAATTTCTTTCGCTGAAATGCAAGAGTTGGATTATTTCAGTAGTGTTTTGTTGTGGTTTACCGTGTCACAGTTACATTTTCTTGATTTTTCAAAGTTCATTTTGAATTTTGTTCATTTAAATGCAAGAGTTGGAATATTTCAGTAGTGTTTTGTTGTGGCTTACTTTGTCACAGTTACATTCTCTTGATTTTTCAAAGTTCATTTTGAATTTCTTTCGTTGAAATGCAAGAGTTGGAATATTTCAGTAATGTTTTGTCGTGGTTTACTTTGTCACAGTTACATTCTTTGATTTTTCAAAGTTCATTTTGAATTTCTTTCATTGAAATGCAAGAGTTGGAATATTTCAGTAGTGGTTTATCGTGGTTTACCGTTTCACAGTTACATTCTCTTACTTTTTCAAAGTTCATATTGAATTTTTTTTGTTGAAATGCAAGAGTTGGACTATTTCAGTAGTGGTTTGTTGTGGTTTACTTTTTCAAATTTACATTCTCTCGATTTTTCAATGTTCATTTTGAATTTCTTTTATTGAATTGCAAGAGTTGGATTATTTCAGTACTGGTTTGTCGTGGTTTCTCTTGATTTTTAAAAGTTCATTTTGAATTTCATTCATTTAAATGTAAGAGTTGGAATATTTCAGTAGTGTTATGTCGTGGTTTACTTTGTCACAGTTACATTCTCTTGATTTTTCAAAGTTCATTTGAATTTCTTTCCGTGTAATTAAAGGGTTGGTATATTTCAGTAGTGTTTTGTTGCGGCTTACCTAGTCACAGTTACATTCTCTTGATTTTTCGAAGTTCATTTTGAATTTCTTTCGTTGAAATGCAAGAGTTGGATTATTTCACTAGTGTTTTGTCGTGGTTTACCTTGTCACAGATACATTCTCTTGATTTTTCAAAGTTCATTTTGATTTTCTTTCGCTGAAATGCAAGAGTTGGATTATTTCAGTAGTGTTTTGTTGTGGTTTAGCGTGTCACAGTTACATTTTCTTGATTTTTCAAAGTTCATTTTGAATTTCGTTCATTTAAATGCAAGAGTTGGAATATTTCACTAGTGTTTTGTTGTGGCTTACATTGTCACAGTTACATTCTCTTGATTTTTCAAAGTTCATTTTGAATTTCTGTTGTTGAAATGCGAGAGTTGGAATATTTCAGTAGTGTTTTGTCGTGGTTTACTTTGTCACAGTTACATTCTCTTGATTTTTCAAAGTTCATTTTGAATTTCTTTCGTTTAAATGCAAGAGTTAGAATATTTAAGTAGTGTTTTGTCGTGGTTTACCTTATCACAGTTACATAAAGTTCATTTTGAATTTCTTTCGCTGAAATGCAAGAGTTGGTTTATTTCAGTAGTGTTTTGTTGTGGTTTACCGTGTCACAGTTACATTCTCTTGATTTTTCAAAGTTCATTTTGAATTTTGTTCATTTAAATGCAAGAGTTGGAATATTTCAGTAGTGTTTTGTTGTGGCTTACTTTGTCACAGTTACATTCTCTTAATTTTTCATAGTTCATTTTGAATTTCTTTCGTTGAAATGCAAGAGTTGGAATATTTCAGTAGTGTTTTGTCGTGGTTTACTTTGTCACAGTTACATTCTCTTGATTTTCAAAGTTCATTTTGAATTTCTTTCATTGAAATGCAAGAGTTGGAATATTTCAGTAGGGTTTTCTTGTGGTTGACCTTGTCACAGTTACATTCTCTCGTTTTTTCAAAGTTCATTTTGAATTTCTTTCATTGAAATGCAAGAGTTTGAATATTTCAATAGTGTTTTGTTGTGGTTTACCTTGTCACAGTTAAATTCTCTCGATTTTTCAAAGTTCATTTTGAATTTCTTTCGTTGAAATCCAAGAGTTGGATTATTTCACTAGTGGTTTGTAGTGGTTTACCATTTCACAGTTACATTCTCTTGATTTTTCAAAGTTCATTTTGAATTTCTTTCATTGAAATGCAAGAGTTGGAATATTTCACTAGTGGTTTGTTGTGACTTACCTTGTCACAGTTACATTCTCTTGATTTTTCAAAGTTCATTTTGAATTTCTTTCGTTGAAATGCAAGAGTTGGATTATTTCAGTAGTGTTATTTAGTGGTTTACTTTGTCACAGTTACATTCTTTTGTTTTTTCAAAGTTTATTTCTAATTTATTTCATTGAAATGCAATAGTTGGAATATTTCAGTAATTTTTTGATGCGGCTTACCTAATCACAGTTACATTCTCTTGATTTTTCAAATTTCATTTTGAATTTCTTTCGTTGAAATGCAAGAGTTGGAATATTTCAGTAGCCTTTCGTTGTGGTTTACCTGGTCACTGTTAAATTCGCTTGATTTTTCAAAGTTCATTTTGGATTTCTTTCGTTGAAATGTAAGAGTTGGAATATTTCAGAAGCGTTTTGTCGTGGTTTACCTTGTCACTGTTACATTCTCTTGATTTTTCAAATTCATTTTCGATTTCTTTCATTTAAATGCAAGAGTTGGAATATTTCAGTAGTGTATTGTTGAGGTTTACCTTGTCACAGTTAAATTCTCTTGATTTTTCAAAGTTCATTTTGAATTTCTTTCATTGAAATGTAAGAGTTGGAATATTTCAATACTGTTTTTTCGTGGTTTACCTTGTCACAGTTACATTCTCTTAATTTTTCAAAGTTCGTATTGGATTTCTTTCATTGAAATGCAAAAGTTGGAATATTTCAGTAGTGTTTTGTCGTGGTATACCTTGTCACAGTTGCAATCTCTTGATTTTTCAAAGTTCATTTTCGATTTCTTTCATTGAAATGCAAGAGTTGGAATATTTCAGTAGTGGGTTGTTGTGCTTTAACTTGTCACAGTTACATTCTCTTAATTTTTAAAAGTTAATTTTTAATTTCTATCGGTGAAATGCAAGAGTTGGATTATTTCAGTTGTGTTTTGTCATGGTTTACTTTGTTACACTTACATTCTCATGATTTTTCAAAGTTCATTTTGGAATTTCTTTCATTGAAATGTAAGAGTTGGAATATTTCAGTAGTGTTTTGTCATGGTTTACATTGTCACAGTTACATTTTCTTGATTTTTCAAAGTTCATTTTGAATTTCTTTCGTTGAAATGCAAGAGTTGGATTATTTCAGTAGTGTTTTGTTGTGGTTTACCTTGTCACAGTTACATTTTCTTGATTTTACAACGTTCATTTCGGTTTTCTTTCATTAAAATGCAAGAGTTGGAATACTTCAGTAGTGTTTTGTAGTGGTTTACCTTGTCGCAGTTACATTCGCTTGATTTTTCAAAGTTAATTTGGAATTTCTTTAGTTGAAATGCAAGAGTTGGAATATTTCAGAAGCGTTTTGTCGTGGTTTACCTTGTCACAGTTATATTCTCTTGATTTTTCAAAGTTCATTTTGAATTTCTTTCAGTGAAATGCAAGAGTTCGAATATTTCGGTAGTGTTTTGTCGTGGTTTACCATGTCACAGTTACATTCTCTTGATTTTTCAAAGTTCATTTTGAATTTCATTCGTTGAAATGCAAGAGTTGGAATATTTCTGTAGTGTTATGTCGTGGTTTACTTTGTCACAGTTACATTCTCTTGATTTTTCAAAGTTCATTTGAATTTCTTTCCTTGAAATGCAAGAGTTGGAATATTTCAGTAGAGTTTTGTCATGGTTTACCATGTCACACTTACATTTTCTTGATTTTTCAAAGTTCATTTTAGATTTCTTTCATTGAAATGCAAGAGTTGTTATATTTCAGTAGTGTTTTGTCGTGGTTTACCTTGTCACAGATACATTCTCTTGATTTTTCAAAGTTCATAATGGATTTCTTTCGTTGAAATGCAAGGGTTGAATTATTTCAGTAGTGTTTTGTCGTGGTTTACCGTGTCACAGTTACATTCTCTTGATTTTTCAAAGTTCATTTTGAATTTCTTTCGTTGAAATGCAAGAGTTGGAATATTTCAGTAGAGTTTTGTCATGGTTTACCATGTCACAGTTACATTCTCTTAATTTTTCAAAGTTCCGTTTGAATTTCTTTCGTTGAAAAGCAAGAGTTGGAATATTTCAATAGTGTTTTGTCGTGGTTTACCTTGTCAAAGTTACATTCTCTTCATTTTTCAAAGTTTATTTTGAATTTCTTTCGTTGAAATGCAAGAGTTGAAATATTTCAGTAGTGTTTGGTTATGGTTTATCTTGTCACAGTTAAATTTTCTTGATTTTTCATAGTTCATTTTGAATATCTTTCATTGAAATGCAACAGTTGGAATATTTCAGTAGGGTTTTTTCATGGTTTACCTTGTCACAGTTACATTCTCTTGATTTTTCAAAGTTCATTTTGAATTTCTTTCAATGAAATGCAAGAGTTGGATTATTTCAGTAGTGTTTTGTCGTGGTTTACATTGTCAAAGTTACATTTTCTTAATTTTTCAAAGTTCATTTGAATTTCTTTCATTGAAATGCAAGATTTGGAATATTTCAGCAGTGTTTGGCTATGGTTTACCTTGTCATAGTTACATTCTCTTGATTTTTCAAAGTTCCTTTTGGATTTCTTTCATTGAAATGCAAGAGTTAAAATATATCAATAGTGTTTTCTCGTGGTTTACCTTACCACACTTACATTCTTTTGATTTTTCAAAGATCATTTTGGATTTCTTTCGTTGAAATGAAAGAGTTGGAATATTTCAGTAGTGTTTTGCCGTGGTTTACTTTGTCAAAGTTACATTCTCTTAATTTTTCAAAGTTCATTTTGGATTTTGTTCGTTGAAATGCAAGAGTTGGAATATTTCAGTAGTATTTTGTCATGGTTTACTATGTCACAGTTACATTCTCTTGATTTTTCAAAGTTCATTTCTTTCGTTGAAATATGTTTTGTTGTGCTCTACCTTGACAAAGTTACATTTTCTTGATTTTTGTTAGGTTTGGTTAGGTTAGATCAAGTTAGGATAGGTTAGGTTAGGTTAGGTTAAGTTAGGTTAGGTTAGGTTAGCCTACGTACGCGCGCGTACGTAGGCTAACCTAACCTAATCTAACGTAACCTAACTTAACCTAACCTAACCTAACTTGAACTAACCTAACCTAACCTAACCTAACAAAAATCAAGAAAATGTAACTGTTTCAAGGTAAAGGACAACAAAACATATTTCAACGAAAGAAAAGAACTTTGAAAAATCAAGAGAATGTAACTGTGACATAGTAAACCGTGACAATACACTACTGAAATATTCCAACTCTTGCATTTCAACGAACAAAATCCAAAATGAACTTTTAAAAATTAAGAGAATGTAACTTTGAAAAAGTAAACCACGGCAAAACACTACTGAAATATTCCAACTCTTGCATTTCAACGAAAGAAATCCAAAATGATCTTTGAAAAATCAAAAGAATGTAAGTGTGGTAAGGTAAACCACGAGAAAACACTATTGAAATATTTTAACTCTTGCATTTCAATGAAGGAAATCCAAAAGGAACTTTGAAAAATCAAGAGAATGTAACTATGACAAGGTAAACCATAACCAAACACTACTTAAATATTCCAACTCTTGCATTTCAATGAAAGAAATTCAAATGAACTTTGAAAAATTAAGAAAATGCAACTTTGACAAGGTAAACCACGACAAAACACTACTGAAATAATCCAACTCTTGCATTTCAATGAAAGAAATTCAAAATGAACTTTGAAAAATTAAGAGGATGTAACTGTGACAAGGTAAACCATGACCAAACACTACTGAAATATTCCAACTCTTGCATTTCAATGAAAGATATTCAAAATGAACTATGAAAAATCAAGAGAATGTAAATGTGACAAGGTAAACCATGACAAAACACTACTGAAATAATCCAACTCTTGCATTTCACCGATAGAAATTCAAAATTAACTTTGAAAAATTAAGAGAATGTAACTGTGACAAGGTAAAGCACAACAAACCACTACTGAAATATTCCAACTCTTTCATTTCAATGAAAGAAATCCAAAATGTACTTTGAAAAATCAAGAGAATGTAACTGTGACAATGTAAACCACGAAAAAACAATATTGAAATATTCCAACTCTTACATTTCAATAAAAGAAATTCAAAATGAACTTTGGAAAATCAAGAGAATTTAATTGTGACAAGGTAAAACTCAACAAAACACTACTGAAATATTCCAAATCTTTCATTTAAATGAAAGAAATCGAAAATGAATTTGAAAAATCAAGAGAATGTAACAGTGACAAGGTAAACCACGACAAAACGCTTCTGAAATATTCCAACTCTCACATTTCAACGAAAGAAATCCAAAATGAACTTTGAAAAATCAAGCGAATGTAACTGTGATTAGGTAAGCCGCAACAAAACATTACTGAAATATTCCAACCCTTGCATTTCAATGAAATAAATTAAAAATGAACTTTGAAAAAACAAAAGAATGTAACTGTGACAAAGTAAACCACTACATAATACTACTGAAATATTCCAACTCTTGCATTTCAACGAATGAAATTCAAAATGAACTTTGAAAAATCAAGAGAATGTAACTGTGACAAGGTAAGTCACAACAAACCACTAGTGACATATTCCAACTCTTGCATTTCAATGAAAGAAATTCAAAATGAACTTTGAAAAATCAAGAGAATGTAACTGTGAAATGGTTAACCACGACAAACCACTAGTGAAATAATCCAACTCTTGGATTTCAACGAAAGAAATTCAAAATGAACTTTGAAAAATCGAGAGAATGTAACTGTGACAAGGTAAACCACAACAAAACACTATTGAAATATTCAAACTCTTGCATTTCAATGAAAGAAATTCAAAATGAACTTTAAAAAATCGAGAGAATGTAACTGTGACAAGGTAAACCACAACAAAACCCTACTGAAATATTCCAACTCTTGCATTTCAATGAAAGAAATTCAAAATGAACTTTGAAAATCAAGAGAATGTAACTGTGACAAAGTAAACCACGACAAAACACTACTGAAATATTCCAACTCTTGCATTTCAACGAAAGAAATTCAAAATGAACTATGAAAAATTAAGAGAATGTAACTGTGACAAAGTAAGCCACAACAAAACACTACTGAAATATTCCGACTCTTGCATTTAAATGAACGAAATTCAAAATGAACTTTGAAAAATCAAGAAAATGTAACTGTGACACGGTAAACCACAACAAAACACTACTGAAATATTCCAACTCTTGCATTTCAGCAAAAGAAATTCAAAATTAACTTTGAAAAATCAATAGAATGTATCTGTGACAAGGTAAACCACGACAAAACACTAGTGAAATAATCCAACTCTTGCATTTCAACGAAAGAAATTCAAAATGAACTTCGAAAAATCAAGAGAATGTAACTGTGACTAGGTAAGCCACAACAAAACACTACTGAAATATTCCAACCCTTGCACTTCAAGGAAAGAAATTCAAATGAACTTTGAAAAATCAAGAGAATGTAACTGTGACAAAGTAAACCACGACATAACACTACTGAAATATTCCAACTCTTGCATTTAAATGAAAGAAATCCAATATGAACTTTGAAAAATCAAGAGAATGTAACTGTGATAATGTAAACCACGACAAAACACTACTGAAATATTCTAACTCTTGCTATTCAACGAAATAAATCCACATTGAAATTTGAAAAATCAAGAGAATGTAACTGTGACAAAGTAAGCCACTACATAACACTACTGAAATATTCCAACTCTTGCATTTAAACGAATGAAATTCAAAATGAACTTTGAAAAATCAAGAGAATGTAACTGTGACAATGTAAGTCACAACAAAAAACTAGTGAAATATTCCAACTCTTGCATTTAAATGAACGAAATTCAAAATGAACTTTGAAAAATCAAGAAAATGTAACTGTGACACGGTAAACCACAACAAAACACTACTGAAATAATCCAACTCTTGCATTTCAGCGAAAGAAAATCAAAATCAACTTTGAAAAATCAAGAGAATGTATCTGTGACAAGGTAAAACCACGACAAAACACTAGTGAAATAATCCAACTCTTGCATTTCAACGAAAGAAATTCAAAATGAACTTCGAAAAATCAAGAGAATGTAACTGTGACTAGGTAAGCCGCAACAAGAGACTACTGAAATATTCCAACCCTTGCATTTCAAGGAATGAAATTCAAATGAACTTTGAAAAATCAAGAGAATGTAACTGTGACAAAGTAAACCACGACATAACACTACTTAAATATTCCAACTCTTGCATTTCAATGAATGAAATTCAAAATGAACTTTGAAAAATCAAGAGAAACCACGACAAACCAGTACTGAAATAATCCAACTCTTTCATTTCAATTAAAAATATTCAAAATTAACTATGAAAAATCTAGAGAATGTAAATTTGACATAGTAAACCTCGAGAACCCACTACTGATATAATCCAACTACTGCATTTCAATGACAGACATTAAAAATGAACTTTGAAAAATTAAGAAAATGTAACTGTGACACGGTAAACCACGATAAACCACTACTGAAATATTCCAACTCTTGTATTTCAATGAAATAAATTCAAAATGAACTTTGAAAAATCAAAAGAATGTAACTGTGACAAGGTAAACCATGACAAAACACTACTGAAATATTCCAACTCTTGCATTTCAACGAAAGAAATTCAAAATGAACTTTGAAAAATCAAAGAATGTAACTGTGACAAAGTAAACCACGACAAAACATTACTGAAATATTCCAACTCTTGCATTTCAACGAAAGAAATTCAAAATGAACTTTGAAAAATTAAGATAATGTAACAGTGACAAAGTAAGCAACAACAAAACATTAGTGAAATATTCCAACTCTTGCATTTAAATGAAAGAAATTCAAATTAAACTTTGAAAAATCAAGAAAATGTAACTGTGACACTGTAAACCACGACATAACACTTCTAAAATAGTCCAACTCTTGCATTTCAGCGAAAGAAATTCAAAATGAGCTTTGAAAAATCAAGAGAATGTATCTGTGACAAGGTAAACCACGACATAACACTACTGAAATAATCCAACTCTTGCATTTCAACGAAAGAAATTCAAAATGAACTTTGAAAAATCAAGAGAATGTAACTGTGACTAGGTAAGCCACAACAAAACACTACTGAAATATTCCAACCCTTGCATTTCAAGGAAAGAAATTCAAATGAACTTTGAAAAATCAAGAGAATGTAACTGTGACAAAGTAAACCACGACATAACACTACTGAAATATTCCAACTCTTGCATTTCAATGAATGAAATTCAAAATGAACTTTGAAAAATCAAGAGAATGTAAGTGTGATAATGTAAACCACGACATAACACTACTGAAATATTCCAACTCTTGCATTTCAATGAATGAAATCCAAAATGAACTTTGAAAAATCAAGAGAATGTAAGTATGATAAGGTAAACCATGACAAAACACTACTGAAATATTCCAAATCTCGCATTTCAATGACAGAAATTAAAAATGAACTTTGAAAAATCAAGAGAATGTAACTGTGACAAGGTAAACCACAACATAACACTACTGAAATATTCCAACTCTTGCATTTCAATGAAAGAAATTCAAAATGAACTTTGAAAAATCAAGAGAATGTAACTGTGACAAGGTAAGCCACAACAAAACACTACTGAAATATTCCAACTCTTGCATTTCAATGAAAGAAATTCAAAATGAACTTTGAAAAATCAAGAGAATGTAAGTATGAAACGGTAAACCACAAAAAAACACTACTGAAATAATCCAACTCTTACATTTCAACGAAAGAAATTCAAAATGAACTTTGAAAAATCGAGAGAATGTAACTGTGACAAGGTAAACCACTACAATACACTACTGAAATAATCCAACTCTTGCATTTCAATGAAAAAAATTCAAAATGAACTTTGAAAAATCAAGAGAATGTAACTGTGACAAGGTAAACCACGACAAAACACTACTGAAATATTCCAACTGTCCTAGTCGATTACGTCATTCAATGCCCATGTATGGACTCCCGTCATGACCTTCTGATAGTGTTCCACTGATTATGTAATCAATTTCTCCGAAATCCATTTTCCTAGTCGATTACGTCATTCTATGTCCATATATGGACCCCCGTCACGACCTCCTGATATGGTTCTACCGATTATTTAATCAATTTATCAGATATCCAACTGTCCTAGTCGATTACGTCATTCTATGTCCATGTATGGACTCCCGTCATGACCTTCTGATAGGGTTCTACTGATTATGTAATCAATTTCTCAGAAATCCATTTTCCTAGTCGATTACGTCATTCTATGTCCATATATGGACCCCCGTCACGACCTCCTGATATGGTTCTACCGATTATGTAATCAATTTCTCAGAAAATCCATTTGTCCTAGTTGATTACGTCATTCTTGTTTCATATGTCATGTGTCATTCGTCACGTGTCATGTGTCATGTTTCGTGTCATGTGTCATGTGTCATTTGTCATGTGTCATGTGTCATGTGTCATGTCAGGTTAGGTTAGGTTAGGTACCTTGGAAACTCATAACATTCGCTGAGACCGTGCACTTGGCCAAAAACAACAACAACATCGACCTTGACATTCGCTGAGAGCGTGCCAAAACACACCTTGAGAAAGAGACCATTGAGAAAGAGGTCATTGACCCAATTAACCACGTATTCTCCCTAGGGAGGCTATGCCCATATTTGGTGTTAAAAAAGTTATAGGTGGCAGCAGGGGTGGGTGACACGAGTCAATAAGGCCCTTCTACTATTGTTCGTATGAAAGGGATGCTCGTATAAACTTCAGAGAGGGCTCATTTGATTGGATATTGATATCCAGCCCTTTTTAAGAGTCAAAAGTGATCAGAGGGCAACTGGGCCCCCAAGCCCTTTTCCCCCAAATACATCTGATAAAAAATTTGACGTAGCCATTTTGTTAAAAATAGTTCAAAGATCATATAACAAAACTCCTTTACGTATGGTCTTTTCGTTAAAAATATTTCAAAGGTCAGATAAGAAAACTCCTGTGTCGACACAACCCCCCCCCCAGGGCCGGGGCAGGCGTTGTAAGTATTGCTCTGGGGGCATATATGGTTCTTATGGAAGGTGTACTCGTATAAACTTCAGAGAGGGTTCATTTGAATGGAAATTAAAAGTTGTAGTTCATTTTCTCAGAGTGAAAAAGATCGGAGGGCAACTAGCCCCTCCCGCCCTCCACGCCTTTGGGCATATTGGATGTATAAACCAGTCTGATAAAAATTTCAGGTGACCATTTTGTTAAAAATAGTTCAACCATCAGATATTGAAACTCCAGGGTCCACACAACCTCCCAGGGCCGAGGGACTGTCCTTGTAAGTTGTGCTCCAGGGCATTTTATGGTTTTTATAGGAAGGGTACTTGCATAAACATCAGAATTTGTTCAATTGGTTGGACATAGAATGTTCTATTTCCCTTATAAAGATCAAAAAAAGATCGAAGGTTAATTTAGTCCCCCCACGCCCTTCTTCCCCAAACTCATCCGATAAAAATTTTGAGGTAGCAATTTTTTTATAAATAGTTCAAACATCAGATAATAATAACTCCGAGGTTGACACAAACCCATTTTTTCACCTTGATATTGCTACATTGATATTAGTTTTGATACTTTGATGAATATTTGTTTTTTTTTAAGTTTGATTTTGAAATAAGGAATTTTTAAAAACTTGAAATTTTTTGCAATAAAAAACGAACAAAAATTAATTAAAAAAAAATTCCGAAAAAATCAGTTTTTCAAAGAAAAGTAAAGGCCATTTTAAACTTAAGCTCAGCTGATACAAATACCTGTTAAAATTAAAACTCAAAACGACCAGAAATTACTATTAGAGAATAAAAGAAACCCAAAACGAACAGAAATTAAATAAACAATCATAGCAAAAACATACAACAAGCAATGATATAAATGAATAAATAGATCTTAAAGCGAGTAATGCTTAGATTGAATATGAAAATCAAGCTTAAGACGAAAAAAATATTTTCCTATTGAAGTACAAATGAAACTTAAAACGAACAGAAATTAAATAAACAATCAATGCAAACAAACATACAATAGATATTAATGTAAATTAATAAATAAATGTTTAAAAGAGTGAAACTTAAATCGAATATGAAAATCAAGCTTGAAACGATCAAAAATCACCACAAACAAGAGTTTGAGCATGACCTCCTTCTCTCACTGTAAAAGTCTAAAAAATGCTGCGTCATTGGCGGTGTACTGAAAACTATATGTGTCTTAAAAGGTCTTAGAAAGCATTATCAACATCAAACGGAATATTTGATGTATAATCTTATTGATTGTTGAAAAATCCATCAGTTCAAGAATTTATTTCGCTCTAATTATATTTTTATTTTCAATGCTGTAAGAACTGGAAAAGAAAGTATTTGTAATATAATCCGTTTTCAGTTAAGCGCCAATGACGCATTAGGCTTTTGATTTTTATTTACCGTTAGGAAAGGAAGCAGTATCCAATCACTTGTTTATAGGAAAACTATAATCATCTTTAATAACTTCAAAATGAGCTAATAAATTAAACTGAATATTTGATGTATAATGATATTAATTGCTGAAAGCTCATCAGTTCAAAATGTTACTATAATTTTAATGTTTGTTTTAAAATATTTGTCACAAAATTGGTTTTCAGTAAAGCGCCAATGACGCAGTAGGTTTTAGAGTTTTACAGTGAGAGAAGGAGGTCATACCCAAACTCTTGTTTGTGGGGATTTTTGTTTGTTTCAAGCTTAATTTGAATATTCAATTCAAGTTCCACTCGTTTTAAGATTTATTTATTAATTCACATTAATATCTATTGTATGTGTGTTTGCATTGATTGTTTATTTAATTTGTTGTCGTTTTAAGTTTCATTTATACTTCAATACGAAAATATTTATATCGTCCTCAGGTTAATCTTCATATTCAATCCAAGAATTACTCGCTTTAAGTTCTGTTAATTCATTTATATTATTGCTTGTTGTATGTTTTCGCTATAGCTGTTTGTTTAATTTCTTCTCTTTTTGAGCTTCGTTTATTATTTAATATTAAATTCTGGTAGTTTTGAGTTTTAATTTCAAAATTCAGATATTAATTTTAAAATTGCTTTTACTTTTATTTTAAAAACTTAGTTTTTCGGAAACTTTTTTTTTAATTAATACTATAAAAATATCAAGCCTTCCAATCACTTTCAACTATTAAAAAGGACAATAAGCCTCTCAATTTTCAATCAAATGAGCCCTTTTTGAGTTTCTACGACAACAGTTCCTATAAACACCTTATATGCCCCCAGGGCATAAATTGCAACTCTTACCCAAGGGGCTGTGAGGGTGGTTGTCATCCTCTAAAACCTAATTTTCAGAATTTTCAGCTACGTTCAACAAAATGGCTATCTCAAAATTGTGATTGGATGTGTCTGGGAAATGGTGGGCGTGAGAGGGGCGTTAGTCTTTCTCCAATCACTTTGAACTATTAAAAAAGGCACTAGCCCTTTCAATTTCCAATCAAATGAGCCCTTTTGAAGTTTCTACGACAACACTTTCAATAAAAACCTTATATGCCCCCAGGAGATAACTTACAACCCTCGCCCTGAGGGCTGGGGGGGGGGGGGTTCATCCTCACAGACCTAATTTCGAGAATTTTCTACTATGTTGAACAAAATGGCTATCTGAAAATTTTGATTGGATGTGTTTGGGGGAATGGTGGGCGTGAGAAAGGGGCTAGTTACCGTTCAATCACTTTCAACTATTAAAAAGGGCACTAGCCCTTAAAATTTCCAATTGAATGAGCCCCTTTTGAAGTTTTTACGACAACTCTATCATTAAAAACCTTATATACCCCCAGGGCATAACTTACAACCTTCGCCCTGGGGACTCTGGGGGGTTTGTCATCCTTAAATACATAATTTCCAGAACTTTCAACTACGTTGAACAAAATTGCTGTATCTAAACTTTGATTGAATATTTTTAGGAAAATGGAGGGCGTAAGAGGGGAGTTAATTACTCTACCCTCACTTTCGACTATTAAAAGGGGCAATTTAAATTTTCAATCATATGAGCCCCTTTTGAAACTTCTACAACAACTTTCTATATAAACCTTATATTCACCCAGGGCATAACTTACAACCCTTGAACTGAAAGCTCTTATGGGGCTATCATCCTAAAAGACCTAATTTCCAGAACTTTCGAATACGTTGAACAAAATGGATATATCAAAATATTGATTGGATGTGTTTGGGGAAATGGTGGGCGTGAGAGGCGGGTTAGTTGCCCATCAATCACTTTTGACCATTAAAAGGACAATAGCCTTTTTAATTTTCAATTGAATGAGCCCATTCGGATATTTTTACAGCATATCCTACTACAAGAACCTTCAATTCCCTAGGGTGGCGCCGCAACCACGTTCCCGGCTGGGGCTGGGGGGGGGGGATAGGTCGTCTTCCTTAAGGTCAAAACGTATAAAACTTTAAAATTCGTTGATTAAAATGCCTACATAAAAACTTTGATCGAATGTGTTTGGGGAAAAAGTGGGCGTCAGAGGGGAGGGGGGGGATTAGTTGCCCTCAAATCACTTTCGACTATTAAAAAGGGCACTA
This sequence comes from Artemia sp. Qi Xiang Cuo, assembly GCF_049724085.1. NCBI lineage: Eukaryota > Metazoa > Arthropoda > Branchiopoda > Anostraca > Artemiidae > Artemia > Artemia sp. Qi Xiang Cuo. Next base: position 68,624,392 of record NC_142798.1, read on the forward strand.
GCCCTTTGAATTTCCAATCGAATAAGCCATTTTTCAAGTTTCTACGACAAACATTTCAATAAAAACCTTATATACCCCCAGGGCATACTTTATAACCCTTGCCGTGAAAACTCTGGGGGAAGTTTTTTTCGCAAAAGTGTAATTTCCTGAAGATTAAACTGCGTTGAACAAAATAGCTATTTTAAAATTTTGATTTGTTATGTTTGGAGACATGGTGAGCGAAGAAAGGGTTTAAGGTACCTTCCAATCTCTTTCGAATGTTAAAGAGGGCACTAGTCATTTCAATTTCCAATCGAATGAGCTCTTTTTGAAGTTTCTACGCCGACGCGTTCAGAAAAAAAAACTATATGCCCCAAGGGCATAACTTACAACCCTTGCCCTGAGGGATGTGGGGGAGTGTCCTCCTCAAAAACATAATTTCTATCTGGAAATCCACAACACTGAACAAAAAAAAAAATTTATTGGATGTGTTTGAGGAAAAGGTGGGCGAGAGAGGGGGCCTAGTTGGCCTCAAATCACTTTCGACTACTAAAAAGGGCACTAGACCTTTGAATTTCAAATAGAATGAGCCCTTTTTCTAGTTTCTACGATAAAGATTTCAATAAAAACTTATATGCCCCCAGGGCATAACTTATAACCCTTGGTCTGAAGACTGTGAGGGGAGTGTCCTGATCAAATGTATAATGTCCTGATCTTTAACTGTATGGAACAAAATGGCTATTTTAAAATTTTTATTGGATGTGATTGGGGAAATGATGGGTATAGAAGGGGTGTTAGTTGCCTCCAATTACTTTTGACTCTTAAAAAGGGCACAAGCCCTTTCGATTTCTAATCGAATGAACACTTTTTGTAGTTTCTATGACAACACTTTCTATAAAAACTGAATATGCCCCCAGGGCATAACTTACAATCCTTGTCCTGAGGGTTGTGAGGGGGCTGTCATCCTCAAAGACCTAATTTCCAGAATTTTAAACTACGTTGAACAAAATGGCTATCTCAAAATTTATATTGGGCGTATTTAGGCAAATGTTGGGCGTGAGAGGGGGGTTAGGTACCGTCCAATCACTTTTAACTATTAAAAAGGGCACTAGCCCTTTGAATTTCCAATCGAATGAGCCTTTTTTGAAGTTTCTTTGAAAACGCCTTCTATAAAAATATTATATGCCCCTAGGACATAGCTTACAACCCTTGCCCCGAGGGTTGTGGGGGAGTGTCCTCCTCAAAAACCTATTTTCTATCTGGAAATCAACTACTCTGAACAAAATGGCTATCTTACCCCGAGGGCTGTGGGGGAGTGTCCTCCTCAAAAACATATTTTCTATCTTTAAATCAACTACTCTGAACAAAATGGCTATCTCAAAATTTTTGATTGGATGTGTTTGGGGCAAGAAGGCGTGGGGGGGGCTAGTTGCCCTCCAATCACTTTCGACTATTAAAAAGGGCACTAGCCCTTTCAATTTCCAATCGAATGAGCCTTTCTTGAACTTTCTACGACAACGCCTTCTATGGCTATCTCAAAATTTTGATTGGATGTGTTTGGGGGAATGATGGGCGCAGGGGGGGGGGATAGTTGCCCTCCAATCACTTTCGACTATTAAAAAGGGCACTAGCCACTCCAATTTGCAATCGAATGAGCCCTTTTCGAACTTTCTACGACAACTCCTTCGATAGGAAGTGCCCAGGTATGGATAAAAAAAAAACACATTGTGCCCACATCGTTCTTTATTTAGGCAGCGCTAGCGCGCTGCCTATGATTTTCAGTTCACTGACTTTGATTCTCCCCAGTTTAGCGTGTGGAAGTGTTTGGCACCACGAGTAATATTCACCTTTTTTTGTCAATTATGATTGTAGCTGAACACTGGCTTTTAGCTACTTTTCGACACATCTTCATGATGACAACTTCAAATCTGTCTTGCTTAAATAATGAAGCGGTGCTGATAGCTTTCATGGACAAAAAACATCGCTTCTATTCTTTGAAGATATAAATTCCATTCACAATTCCTTGGCACCAATAAAAACAAATTTTGTTTAATATTTCTTTCCCTTTTTTGTCTCCATCACATATTTTTTATACATATTTACACTCCATCACCTATTTTGTATTTTTGATAATGGTAACAAAAATAATAGTAATAACCATAAGCAATATGTATTTATTAATATAAATATTATTAAAATTGTTAGAGCGGGGGAAGGGTTGATCCTCAAAACATTTGTCAAAAAGACACATCCTTAAATAAATATTTTGGAAAAAAGGGTGCAATCTACCATGAGTAAAATTTCCACGTGGATGCAATTTTCTATTCATAGGCAAAATTAGGACACAGGCGCTGCAATCTATGGTAAATTTTTCCATTGAAACTTCAGATGTGTGCGAAGCCCCCAACTCCCAAAGCTTGCTAAATTTTCAAAATGGTCCCTACTCCTTATCATTTCTTATACTTCCCATGTTAGCGCGGGCGAACAGCGTCGAAAAACACCAGAATACTTCTGTTTTTGGGGAAAGCACCAAAATCGGCTGAGATGTACTTTCGAGCATGCTCTTTATTATGGCTCGACTACGCAAACGAAATTTTTCCTTGGAACGCCGCTAGGTGACTGTAAATCCAAAATGGTGGACGAAAATACGAGTTTGTCAAAATGGGAAGACGCGATCGTTCAAATAGGATAGTGGGGGGTAATCAATGGCAGAGGTTCTGAATATGAGCTTGAAAATAACCTAAGTTGTACCGTAGTACCACTAGGTGTCTCAAATCCAAAATGGTGGACGAAAATACGAAATTGATAAAACGAGAAGACATGACCGCTCAAATTGGGCTGTCTGGGATAATTGATGGCACTGGTATATGAAAGTATGAGTGGATTAAAGTAATAATAACTGGAATCCCGTTCATTGTTCTAAATAATGATAAAAAAAGAAGCATTTTGATACTAAACTAACTATAAAATATATCCAGTTTGCATGAAAAACCTGATGTTCACAGTGAAAAAAAAGAAGAACAAAATAAAAACGCTCCTTTGTCCAGACATGAAACATTGGAAACGGCTTAACTTTGCCTCCATGTCGACTGCTTTCGTTCAACCCGTCATCTAGTGGTCGGTTAGGTTGTTACTATAAATGACATAGTTTTTGCCAAAGAGGTTTAAAAACCGTCTTATGTTACAAAAATTGGCAATCCTGCCGAATATTAGGTTATGGTCTTCCCCTTACAAAAAGCTTAAAAATGTGTGTCGTTCCACTGCAATATTCAGATTACTCATAAAGTTAGACTGTTTGACCCGTCTTATAATTTTCCATGCCCCCCCCCCCCCCTCAAAGAAAACCAAAACTTTGAAATTAATTTGGTACTTGTGGATTATAACTAAACCAGCGCTATAGACTGTACAAGGAAACCAGACACGAAAGCAGGCAAACGGGTATTTGCTATATAAATTGATGGCACAGCGTGGTTTCTCATTGAGTTTACAATATTTAAACGATTGTTTTTTGGGGTTTAGGGGGGGGAGGTACCTAGGTTAGGTTACGTATTTAATATATGCTATGCTTACCCCCACCCCTAATATGCAAATAAATAGCCCAATTTTTTTTCTAAACTATTATATTTCCATCCTATTTTATTTCATTAGCATTAACCAAACTTGACTTCTTTCGTGTATAGCGCTGGTTTAGTTATAATGCACAAGTACCCTAACTTCTGTGTACTTGCCTAATCAAGACTAGCATACACACTCTAGTCTATAAGGGAATTTGTTAATTTCGACTGTTTTCTCAATCGCATTGGTTAATATAAGAGAGATGGTCCCTAACTTTTCATTTGTTTAAGTTTTAGAGCATGAAATTAGCAAAAACACTGATAACTTGATATTTTACTTCAAAATTTTTTTAAAAAAATGAAAAAAACTTTTCACACAATGCAGCATAAATAAAATACAATAATGAAAATGGAGATGTATTTACAAGAAAATATTGTCAGGCAATTATTATTAGGTTTAGCCTTACTAATTGAATTGTTATATAGATTGTTCAAGAAATCATGAAATCAAGAAATCAAAATTACACATTAAGTTTCAATTTTTGAAATGTTGACTAAACCATAGGTGGTTAAATCCATCTTAGGTGAATCAACATAAAACTACTCTTGTTCCCAGGGCTTCCACCGTCGAATCTGAAAATTCGGGGACAAGCTTTTTAAACTCGAGGAGCTTTCGGGGAAAAAATAAAAAGGAATTTCGTTAGGAAAATTCGGGAGCCCAGATTGCTTCGGTTTCTGGCAGGGCTACCAACTGGAAATATTTTATGTCCAAAGGACATATTCCTGTGTGCCGGGACACAATGACATAATATGGCAAAATAGGGACATATTTTAGAAATTTTTTAAGGACATACTTAGCGAATTTATGACATAAAATTGAATATTTCCCGGCTGGATACGTACTTTTGTAAAAAAAAAAAATTATTTTTCACAAAATCAGTATTAAAACTACTTATTTAGCACTAAATTTACATTTTCTACTAATTTTTTTACAAACATTATTTTTTTTTACAAACGTAATTATTCTTCGGAGTTGTTGCACTTCCCGCGGACAACTATCTGCAAAGACTATTAAAATTCTTCACGAGTTTGTATTCTTTCATCCGTAAACGATTTTATTTCTCCTTGCTTTTACGCTACAGTCAAGATAATTGGCAATCAAGCCCCTTTTTAGTTAATAGTCGCTTCTGGCTTCCAATAGTCAGGCAAATACATCTATCTATTTATCAAGTATTACAAACTAAAAATTAAAAGTTAGCAAAAGAAAGAAAATTAGATTCTTTATGATCTGGAATAAATTTTGATATCAATAGATGTACCAAAAAATTAGCTTATTGTGCTGACTAAACTATATATAATATTTTTTCAGTATAGTGTTACCCATTAGTGGGCCTGAGAAAATTTGCCAAATTTTTGAAAAAGGTAAAAAACACCCCATAAAAGTCAACGAATTTTAATGGAAATCACGCCATCAAATTCAGCGTATCAGAGAACCCCACTGTAGAGGTTCCAAGCTCCTAACTATAAAAATGAAATTTTATAGTGTTTGCCACAAGAAACATCACGGATTCATGTTTATTTGTTGTTGTTGCTTTTCCAAGGTGATCAAATTGAACCAATGGTACTAGAATTTCGCAAGAGAGCTCGTTCAAAAGAAAATTAAAAGATCTAGTGTCCTTTTTTAAGTGAACAAAACATCGGATGACAACTAGCCTTTTTCCCACGCCCATTTTTCATGAAAGCCGCCCGATCAAAATTAAGCATAGAATATATTAAATGCGTAGCCTAACTTACATACCTTCCCCCCCCCCTAAACAACAAAAACTAAAGTTTAAATATTGTAAACACAGTGAGAAACCACTGTTTGCAATCCAATTCTCCGTTGAAAGAACCTGTTTGACTAGTTTCTTTTATCATCTATCTCTCGTGGTTTACAGCTAATAGAACAGTACCAAAGATTATTATTTTGAACGTTATAAAGTTTATTAAACGGCCCTTGTGTTTCAGGAGACATTCTTAGATAATTGCAACAACAAGTCAAATTTTAGCGTAAAGAGTGAGGTATTTAGGAGGGACAACCCCCGTCGTATTCGTAATCATTTTTGTTTGTTTTAAGTTTTGATCTTGCTTCTTATTTTCAATTGAAAAATCTTGTTTTTTTATTTAATATACATATAAAGGAATTAGGATTTTATGGTAATTCCAATTTACTCTTTGTTGCTGGTTCTTTGTTTCAATTATATGCGTTTTACTTATTACAAGTCTTTTCATGTGCAAGAATTTGTAATATGATATCATCGAAAACAATTTGCACAAAATTATATTATTGCAAAATGTACATTTAAACTATTTGTTTTTCATCATTATTAATGAAATACGATGTAAAGTTTGAAACTATTTTTGTCTTAAGTAATTATAAATATTTTGCGAAAAGTAACAGTAAGGAACTATTTTCGTTTTTTCGTCATTGAAAAATTTTTGAAAACCTGGTGTGCCCTGAAAGATGGTAATTATTTCGGGTTTCAGATTGCAACAATATTATTCAATTAAATTTGTCTGGCTCAACATGACCAGGGTTGCAAACTTTGGTGATTTTTATCATAAGAATTGGTGACAGGGTTGCCACCGTCAGTAGGAATTTACTAGATCTAGTAAAAAAAAATCTAGTAAATTTCCCGAAATCTGGTAAAAAGTCATGATTTATAGTAAACAAAACTTTTTTTTATTTTCCATGAATTCAGGGAACAAAATTATCGTAAACATATGACAATTTTTGCTTGTCTGTTTTACAATTTACAATTTTGCTTGTCTGTCTCAGAGACAGACAAGCTGTCACCTATTTTCATAAACAGACACTTCACTTCCGGCATCTAAAGGTCGACAAAATCAGCTTTCTGTGTAACGAATCTTACCAACTAAAAATGAAGCTATAATGGCACTTGGATTTGTGATGATTGGGAATCTATTGGAATCAAAACAAAAGCTAACCACCCAAGGTGATTAGGTGAATCTCCTCAGTTTGAAAATCTTTATTGAGGAAAAAAAGAGCCTGCTTAGAGAAATTAAAAGTAAGTAGAAATGTAACATTATATAATATATATATATATATATATATATATATATATATATATATATATATATATATATATATATATATATATATATATATATATATATATATATATATATATATATATATATATATATATATATATATATATATATATATATATATATATATATATATATATATATATATATATATCCAAAAAAGGATTTATATATATATATATATATATATATATATATATATATATATATATTTATATCCAAAAAAGGATTTTTGAACTTGTAGGTTTCCGGAATTTTCAATCATACTATGAAAACGAAAGAAAAGAGAAAAAGGGAAAAAAAGAAAAAAGATTGTAACAATCGTATTGATTATCCTCCTATAGTAAAAGTCGATAGTTGATGGTGCGCGTGCGGCATAGCCGCACGCGGAAAAATTTTTTTTGAGCATTTAGTAAAAACAGATGCGATTTAGTAAATTTCTCCTCTTCGATTTAGTAAATTCTTCCATGTCAGGGTGGCAACCCTGACAGGGTTGCCACCGTCAGTAGGATTTTACTAGATCTAGTAAAATAAAAAAAAAACTAGTAAATTTAGAGGATCTAGTAAATAACCCGAAATCTAGTAAAAAGTCATGATTTGTAAGAAACAAAACTTTTGTTATTTTCCATGAATTCGGAAAAACAATTAGGGCCCATTCATTGCAAATCTGATTTCGATTATGTTAGATATTATGGCTACTATTGCTCTCATTTTTCGATTTCGCGTCAACCCTAGCGCTTAAAAATCTCTACTTTTCTCTAGGCTTCTTCTTGATACTCGCTTTGAAAGGCAAACTATTTAAAATCAGGACTGGTATGCGGGCTTAATTTGTTGTCAGAAAATTTTCCCAGACTCTCATAACAGCTGTTACGTTTGTTAGTTAGCTTTGTCCATTTTGTTGGTCATCAAAACCAAAAACTGGAATAGGTTAAACGTCTCGAGTATTTCGTCTCTGATGAAAACGATGCAACTTGTTCTCAGGTCGTCAAGTGGAGTACATGACTGGGTGATCCGCAGCGATTTCACTCGGGCTATCAAGAAATGGAAACAAGTATATCCCTTCAGTCAGAACTCGGATGAGGCCGAGGACGATTAAAGCCTTTAAAGTGCGACTTTTTTTTAATTGTGACTATATATGTTTCTTCTTACTTTTCAATTTGTATGATTTGCCTGACATGAAGACTACTGACACAATATTAATTGTTTTTAACGTATGTTATTAATTTAACGTTTGTTATTTAACGTATGTTATTAATTATTGATTTAACGTATTGTTATTAGCGTATGTTATTAATAACAATATTAATTGTTATTAATTATCGTATGTTATATAAGTTTTCTTTTTCTTGGCAGCCCTAGTCCAATTTGAGGTGCACTTTTTAATTTACATAATTCTACAACTAAACCGGTAGCCGATTACGTCATTTCTGTCTTGAAGTGACATAGATTGTATTGGTTTTTGAATCCCTTGAATACGAAAGAGAGAGCATCCAGAACAAATAAGTTAAAAAAAAATCCTAAATTAATTGCTTTAAAATTTGCCAGATTTTTTTTTGTAAGCAGCTTATCCCTTATTTAAAGACCAGCCCAATTAGTGTTTTAAAACTGGCAAATTTTCTCTTCAAAATGCAAAATTGAAGGGTTTAGATTTCAAACCTAAAAACAGAAACTGGGGGACAGATTTCACAAGACGTCGCTTTCAAACACACCTCAGATTCTAAGCACTCCGTCGCCTGAATTGCTTCGTGAATATGAGTTGTAGCTGTTTTTCTTCGTTGATTGTTTTTCAATATATCTGAATTTTATGACCTGAAGACCATTGTTATATTAAAGCCGGGCCTCATCAGCAGGATTTCCAGAATCCAAGATTCCAGACTATTTTTTGGCGTCTTGGATACACCGCATCTGGAATATGACAGTATATACCAAGGTACCATTTCTACGAGGCCCCCGTACCAAACAGGTTTTTCTGGTAGGTAAACAGGTCATTACACCTTTGCCAAGAGGAACGAGTATAACTTGATTGGTGATTAGGATTTGAATAAAAGGAATAGTTTTATGTACAATTCATATTAGTAAGAGACTTTAATTAAAAGATAATAATTTTTATTTGCAAGTATATTAGTGGATAAAAAAAAAATTAGTGCTGCATTTACACTATTGGAGATTAATGATGGAACCGACAGCAGCAGCAGCAACGATATACGAGTACCTAATGTAGCTGTGGAAATAACTGCTGGCTGTAGACTATGTCTTGAATGGGACACTATGTATGCTAGATATGTGATATCATTAAGCAAATTTAAGCAGGAGGAGCAGTTGTGTTTTGCTGGAAAAGTAAATATTCTCCATATAAATAAACTTCGGTCAGCATTAGATGTCCTATCGAAATATATTGATGAGAACAAAATGCATCAGTGAATATTATTATTGTAATTATGATCAATAAAAATGTTTCTAAATCAATGGTATTTTTCTTTCTATAGTAAACTAGCGTATATTTTAAAACATAGCAGTGACTACATCAGATGGTTTTGTAGTGCAGTGAGTTGTTACTAGTAGTAGTATTTTCGTGTTTTTTTGCAAGCCACTCATACTATACCTTAACGAGGGGGGGGGGAGGAGGGATTTGCAATTTGGAGGAGATGGGATGATAGTGTACTGTATAATACACAATTGATATTTTGGAGCATATTGTCAATTTAACGAGAATGCTTCACTATAAATAAGGCTATCGTGTTTTACCGAACTTTCTAGGGCAAGGGTAACTATTTAGTTTAAATAATTCTAGGAGGAATTGAGTTTTATGAATGGTATGGAAAAATGGTACTTGTTAAATATTCGGGTAAACATACGACTAAGAAATCTATGATTTGGGATGTGGGGGTTGCTATTTTTTTTTACTTTTCTGAGCTGGATTTCTTAGCCTTTCATAGGTGTGTATGATATTTTCTTGATCAAACATGGCAGTGACTACATCAGATGGTTTTGTAGTGCAGTGAGTTGTTACTAGTAGTAGCATTTTCGTGTTTTTTGCAAGCCATTCATACTATACCTTAAATGCATTCAGATATTTTCTGGATCAAGTATAACCGTGACTACATCAGACGGTTTTGTAGTTCAGTGAGTTGTTACTAGTAGTAGTATTTTCGTGTTTTTTGAAAGTCATTCATACTATACCTTAAATGCATTCAGATATTTTCTTGATAAAACATAGCCCTGGCTACATCAGATGGTTTTGTAGTGCAGTGAGTTGTTACTAGTAGTAGTATTTTCGTGTTTTTTGCAAGCCATTCATACTATACCTTAAATGCATTCAGATATTTCTTGATAAAACATAGCCGTGAATACATCAGATGTTTTTGTAGTGCAGTGAGTTGTTACTAGTAGTAGTACTTTGGTGTTTTTTGCAAGCCATTCATACTATACCTTAAATGCATTCAGATATTTTCTTGATCAAACATAGCCATGACTACATCAGATGGTTTTGTAGTGCAGTGAGTTATTACTAGTCACACACACACACACACACACACACACACGCGCACACACACACACACACACACACACACACACACACACACACGCAAAAGCACACGCACACACAAACACACACACACAAACACACACACAACCTCACACACACACACACCCACACACAGACACACACACACACACACACACACACACACACATGTCTGACATAGTTATTAGATATTTCGACTATGCTGAACAAAATGGCTTTCTAAAAATACACACACACACACAGAGACGACACACACAAAGTGACGACTAACACATACAGACGACACACACACACAGACACGACAAACACACACAGACCACACAGATACAGAGACGACACACACACACACAGAGACGACACACTCAAAGTGACGACTTACACAAAGAGACGACACACAGAGAGACGAAAAACACACAGAGACGACACACACAGAGACGACAAACACACAGAGACGAGACACATAGAGAGAGACGACACGAAAACAGAGACAACACACACACACAGATACGAAACACACAAAGCGACGACACACGCACAGAGAGGACAAACACACAGAAACGACACACACACACAGAGACGACACACACATAGAGACAACACAGACATAGAGATGACAGACACACAGATACGAAACATCCCACAGAGACGACACACACACACACACACAGAGTCCACTCACGCACAGAGACGACAGACACAAAGAGACGAATCACACACAGAGAGGACAAACACACAGAAACGACGCATGCACAGAGACGATACACACACAAGTATGATATTTTCTTGATCAAACATGGCAGTGACTACATCAGATGGTTTTGTAGTGCAGTGAGTTGTTACTAGTAGTAGCATTTTCGTGTTTTTTGCAAGCCATTCATACTATACCTTAAATGCATTCAGATATTTTCTGGATCAAGTATAGCCGTGACTACATCAGATGGTTTTGTAGTTCAGTGAGTTGTTACTAGTAGTAGTATTTTCGTGTTTTTTGCAAGTCATTCATACTATACCTTAAATGCATTCAGATATTTTCTTATAAAACATATCCCTGGCTACATCAGATGGTTTTGTAGTGCAGTGAGTTGTTACTAGTAGTAGTATTGTCGTGTTTTTTGCAAGCCATTCATACTATACCTTAAATGCATTCAGATATTTCTTGATAAAACATAGCCGTGACTACATCAGATGGTTTTGTAGTTCAGTGAGTTGTTACTAGTAGTAGTATTTTCGTGTTTTTTGCAAGCCATTCATACTATACCTTAAATGCATTCAGATATTTTCTTGATAAAACATAGCCATGACTACATCAGATGGTTTTGTAGTGCAGTGAGTTATTACTAGTCACACACACACACGCACACACACACACACGCACACACACACACACACACACACACACACACACACACACACACACACACACACACACACACGCACACACACACACACACACACACACACACACACACACACACACATGTCTGACATAGTTATTAGATATTTCGACTATGCTGAACAAAATGGCTTTCTAAAAATACACACACACACACACAGAGACGACACACTCAAAGTGACGACTTACACATAGAGACGACACACACACACACAGACTACAAACACACAGAGACGACACAGATAGAGAGACGACACACACACACACAGATACGACACACATAGAGAGACGACACGAAAACAGAGACAACACAAAGATACGAAAAACAAAAAGCTACTACACACTCAAAGAGAGTACAAACACACAAAAACGACACACACACACAGAGACGACACACACATAGAGACAACACAGACATAGAGATGACAGACACAGATACAAAACACACACAGAGACGACACACACACACACGCAGATACAAATCAAACACCGAGAATACAGACAAACAGAGAAGACAAGAAAAAATATTGTAAAAAAAATACTCAACTACAAATTCAAAGAGAAGATACACACACAGAGAAAAAACAAACTGAGAGTCGAGACACACACACACAGACCAGACCCATAAACATAGATATGACCCATACACAGAGACGTCACACACACACACAGATAACTGGTTTTTGACACGACACACAAACAGAGTCATAGTGAGAGAGATATCCAAAAATGGCGCGCCACTCTAAGTGAACCTAGATTAACCCCAACTTTTTGGATATCTCTCTCACTATGACTCTGTTTGTGTGTCGTGTCAAAAACCAGTTATCTGTGTGTGTGTGTGTGACGTCTCTGTGTGTGTGTGATCTCTATGTGTTTTTGTCATGTCTGTGTGTGTGTGTGTCTAGTCTCTCTGTGTGTGTTGTCTCTGTGTGTGTATCGTCTCTGTGAATGTGTCTTTTCTTTGTGTTTGTCCTCTCTGTGTGTGATTCGTCTCTTTTTGTCTGTCGTCTCTGTGTGCGAGTGGACTCTGTGTGTGTGTGTGTGTCGTCTCTGTGGGATGTTTCGTTTCTGTGTGTCTGTCATCTCTATGTCTTTGGTGTCTTGCTGTGTGTGTCGTATCTGTGTGTGTGTGTCGTGTTTGTGTGTTTTTAAGATCTTTGAGAGTGTAGTCCCTTTGTGTGTTTC
>NC_142798.1:68939639-69038172 GCF_049724085.1 Artemia sp. Qi Xiang Cuo
ATGTAACTGTGACAAGGTAAACCACAACCAAACACTACTGAAATATTCCAACTCTTGCATTTCAACAAAGAAATTCAAAATGAACTTTGAAAAATCAAGAAAATTTAACTGTGACAAGTTAAACCACAACCGAACGCTACTGAAATATTCCAACTCATGCATTTCAACAAATGAAATTCAAAATGAACTTTGAAAAATCAAGAAAATGTAACTGTGACAAGGTAAACCACAACCAAACACTACTGAAATATTCCAATTCTTGCATTTCAACGAAAGAAATTCAAAATGAACTTTGAAAAATCAAGAAAATGTAACTGTGACAAGTTAACCACAACCAAACACTACTGAAATATTCCAACTCTTGCATTTCAACGGTAGAAATTCAAATGAACTTTGAAAAATCAATAAAATGTAACTGTGACAATGTAAACCACAACCGAACACTACTGAAAGATTCCAACTCTTGCATTTCAAAGAAGGAAATTCAAAATGAACTATGAAAAATCAAGAAAATTTAACTGTGACAAGGTAAACCACAACCAAACACTACTGAAATATTCCAACTCTTGCATTTCAACGAAAGAAATTCAAAATTAACTTTGAAAAATCAAGAAAATGTAACTGTGACAAGGTAAACCACAACCAAACACTACTGAAATATTCCAACTCTTGCATTTCAACGAAAGAAATTCAAATGAACTTTGAAAAATCAAGAAAATGTAACTGTGACAAGGTAAACCACAACCAAACACTACTGAAATATTCCAACTCTTGCACTTCAACGAATAAAATTCAAAATGAACTTTGAAAACTCAGGAAAATGTATCTGTGACAAGGTAAACCATAAACAAACACCACTGAAATATTCCAACTATTGCATTTCAATGAAAGAAATTCGAAATGAACTTTGAAAAATCATGAGAATGGAAGTGTGACAAGGTAAACCGCAACCAAACACCACTGAAATATTCCAACTCTTGCATTTCAAGGAAAGAAATCCAAAATGAACTTTGAAAAATCAAGAAAATGTAACTGTGACAAGGTAAACCACAACCAAACACTATTGAAATATTCCAACTCTTGCAATTCAACGAAATAAATTCAAAATGATCTTTGAAAAATCATGAAAATGTAACTGTGACAAGGTAAACTATAACCAAACACCACTGAAATAGTCCAACTATTGCATTTCAACGAAAGAAATTCAAAATGAACTTTGAAAAATCAATAAAATGTAACTGTGACAAGTTAAACCACGACAAAACACTACTGAAATATTCCAACTATTGAATTTCAACGTAAGAAATTCAAATGAACTTTGAAAAATCAAGAAAATTTAACTGTGACAAGGTAAACCACAACCAAACACTTCTGAAATATTCCAACTCTTGCTTTTCAACGAAAGAAATTCAAATGAACTTTGAAAAATCAAGAAAATGTAACTTTGACAAGGTAAACCACAACCAAACACTACTGAAATATTCCAACTCTTGCATTTCAACTAAAGAAATTCAAAATGAACTTTGAAAAATCAAGAAAATGTAACTGTGACAAGTTAAACCACAACCAAACACTACTGAAATATTCCAACTCTTTCATTTCAAAAAAAGAAATTCAAAATGAACTTTGAAAAATCAAGATAATGTAACTGTGACAAGTTAAACCACAACCAATAACTACTGAACTTGTCCAACTCTTGCATTTCAACGAAAGAAATTCAAAATGAACTTTGAAAAATCAAGAAAATGTAACTGTGACAAGTTAAACCACAACCAAACACTACTGAAATATTCCAACTCTTGCATTTCAACGAAAGAAATTCAAAATGAACTTTGAAAAATCAAGAAAATGTAACTGTGACAAGGTAAACCATAACCTGTGTGTGTCTCTGTGTGTGTGTGTCTCTGTGGGTGTGTCTCTGTGTGTGTGTCTCTGTGCGTGTGTCTCTGTGTGTTTGTCTCTGTGTGTGTGTCTCTGTGTGTTTGTCTCTGTTTGTGTCTCTGTGTGTGTGTCTCTGTGTATGTGTCTCTTTGGGTGAAACAGTTTGAGGCATTTAGGCGATGATTTTAGAAAACCAAAGCAGAACTTTTAAAATCACAACAACTGAAGGTCAGTAAATAATTCCTTTGGGGGGCCCGGGGAGGGCCTTGGGGGGTCTGGGTGGGCGTGGGGGGGCGCCGGTGATCCTTTGGGAGCGTGGGGGGCCGTTGGGGGCGCCGGTGATCCTTTGGGAGCTTGGGGGGCCGTTGGGGGCCGGGGGAGGGCCTTTGGGTGCCTGGGGGACTTTTGGGGACCGGTGGAGGGCCTTGGGGACCCCGGTGGTCCTTTGGGAGCTCGTTGGGCCTGTGGGGACCGGGGGAGGGCCTTTGGGACCCCGGTGGTCCGTTGGGAGCTCGTTGGGCCTTTGGGGACCGGTGGAGGGCCTTTGGGGCACAGGGAGGGCCTTTGGGGGCCTGGGGGCCAGTTGGGGACCGGTGGAGGGCCTTTGGGACCCCGTTGGTCCTTTGGGAGCTCGATGGGCCTTTGGGGACTGGAGGAGGACCTTTGGGGCACAGGGAGGGCCTTTTTGGGGTCTGGGGGCCCTTTGGGTGCCCGGGAAGGGCCTTTGGGGGTCTGGGGGGGCCCTTGAGTGCCGATTGGTCCTTTGGGATCCCGGGGGCCCTTTGGGGGCGGGGGGAGGGCCTTGGGGGCACAGGGAGGGCCTGTGGGGGACGGTGGGGCCCCTGAGGACCGCTTGGTCCTTTGGGAGCACGGTGGACCGTTGGGGGCCGGGGGAGGGCCTTTGGGGCACAGGGAGGGCCGTTGCGGGCCGGGGGGACATTTGGGGACCGGTGGCGGGCCTTTGGGATCCCGTTGGTCCTTCGGGAGCTCGATGGGCCTTTGGGGGGCCCGGGGATGGCCTGTGGGGGTCGGGGTGGGCCTTTGGGGGCGCCGGTGGTCCTTTGAGAGCTTGGGGGGGCCTGTGAGGAGCGGGGGAGCTTCCTTCGGGGTTGGGTGGGGTATAAGTAGCCGGGGGGGTTGGGGTAGAGGACCTCACAACACTGTTAAAATACAACTTGTGTATTATAACGACCACACTCAAAACCTCTTCCAAAATCTCTTCAAAAATCACCTTTTAAAATGTCTCTAACTGTTTCGCCGAAATAGTTCCATAGCCTGTCTAAAACGGTTTCGCCAAAATTATCCCTAAACGGAATTTCGGCATGTTCCTTTTGTTAGGCATCTCTGCACTAATGCATTTCAATTATTTGGAAACCTTTTCGCGCGCTAAGATCAAAACGTCTGCTCAGAAACGATTCTCTTGTTAGAAACAACAAATTAATTTCCCCTTCGTGAATCAATTCTCTTTAGAACAACAAATTAATTCCCCTTTCGTGTCAATCAATCAATCATGACATCATCTGTCATGTGTGATCAAAACTTTGTCTCGGAGACAATTCTGGTCGAACTCCAAAGACATTAATTAACTTGACGTCATCTGTCAGACACTCCCTGGAAACAATTTGATTAATAACTGCCAACTCTAGACTGACCAGAAAAGAAAGTTGGCTCGGAAACGACAACAACATTGATCCCATTAACCACGTGTTCTCTCTAATTACTCTGTTCAAAACAACAACAACATTGATCCCATTAACCACGTGTTCTCCCTAATGACTCTGTTCAAAACAACAACAACATTGACCTTGGCATTCGTTGAGAGCGTGCCAAAAACACACCTGGAGAAAGAGGTCATTGACCGATTACGCAATCATTCTCACTAATGACTCTATGCCCATATTTGGTGTACTGACAGTATTCTATGCCCATATATGGTGTGCCAGTAGGAGTAGCACCCCCCTTTCTACTTATTTCTGTGTTTTATTCTGTGTATTTAACTGTGTTTTATTCTGTGTTTTTTTTTTAAAGGATACTATGATGATGATTTAGATGGAGGAAGACGAAAAATGTCATATCAAGGGGAAATCTCACAAGATAATTGCCTGAGATTGACTTTGGACTTAAATAATGGTATTTTTCTTAGTTTTATTTATTTTCTTTGACCAGTAGGATTTGCGTACTATTTCTTGATACAAAGTAACTGTACTATTCTTATTTATTTATATCAGAAATCAAGAACTAAAAAAAGTTATGTAACCACTTTGGGCAAGGAAAGCTGTGGAAGAATGCACTCCATCATACTTAGCATAGATGTTGAGTATAATATACGATTTCATATGATATATATATATATATATATATATATATATATATATATATATATATATATATATATATATATATATATATATATATATATATATATATATATATATATATATATATATATATATATATATATATATATATATATATATATATATATATATATGTAGGCTTGAGCTTCAAAATTTGTTTATATTCATTTTTGCTGCGTTTTTTACGAGCCGGACAAACATTTCGGGGAGGGGTTAAACCCCCAACCCACCTCCTCCCTCTAGGTACGGGATTGATTAGTGTTTAGGTTTGCCAATTATCATAGGCAGCGCGCTAAGGCTGCCTAAGTAAAGAACGATGTGGGAACAATGTTTTTTTTTTTTTTTTTTTTTTTTTTTTTTCTCCATACCCCGGCACTTTGTATCGAAGGAGTTGTCGTAGAAACTTTGAAAAGGGCTCATTCCATTGGAAATTGGAGTGGCTAGTGCCCTTTTTAATAGTCGAAAGTGATTGGAGGGCAACTAGCCCCCCCCCCACGCCCATCATTCCTCCAAATACATCCAATCAAAATTTTGGGATAGCCATTTTGTTCAGCGTAGTTGATTTCCAGACGGAATATATCTTTTTGAGGAGGACACTCCCCCCACAACCCTCGGGGCAATGGTTTAAAGTTATGCCCTGGGGGCATATAAGGTTTTTATAGAAGGCGTTGTCGTAGAAACTTCAAAAAAGGCTCATTCGATTGAAAATTTATAGGGCTAGTGCCCGTTTTGATAGTCGAAAGTGATTGGAGGGCAACTAGCCCCCCCCCCCACGCCCATCATTCCCCCAAATACATCCAATCAAAATTTTGATATAGCCATTTTGTTCAGCGTAGTTGATTTCCATATAGAAAATATCTTTTTGAAGAGGACACTCTCCCACAACCCTCGAGGCAAGGGTTTTAAGTTATGCCCTGGGGGCATATGAGGTTTTTAAAGTAGGCGTTGTTATAGAAGCTTAGATACAGGCTTATTTGATTGAAAATTCAACGGGCTAGTGCCATTTTAAATATCTGAAAGTTATCGGAGGGAGCCTAGCCCCCCCCTCCCCCCCCGCACCCATTATTTCTCCAAACACATCCAATCAAAATTTTTAGATAGAAAATATTTTGTTCAGCGTAGTTGATTTCCAGATAGAAAATATGTTTTTGAGGATGACACTCCCCCCACAACCCTCAGGGTAAGGGTTTTAAGTTATGCCCTGGGGGTACATGAGGTTTTTATAGAAAGCATTGTCGTAAAACTTCAAAAAGGCTAATTCGATTGGAAATTGAAAGGACTAGTGCCTTTTTTAAAAGTTGAAATTGATTGGAGAATGGCTAACGCCCCTTTCACGCCCACCATTTTCCCAGACACATCTAATTAAAATTTTGAGATAGCCATTTTGTTTAACGTAGTTGAAAGTTCTGGAAATTAGGTCTTAGAGGATGACAACCACCCTCACAGCCCTTAGGGTAAGAGTTGTAATTTATGCCATGGGCGCATATAAGGTATTTTAGAAAGCGTTGTCGTAGAAACTCAAAAAGGGCTCATTCGATTGGAAATCGAAAGGCTTAGTGCCCATTTTAATAGTCGAAAGTGATTGGAAGGCTTGACGTTTTTATAGTAAAGATCGATGTGGGTAAAATGTATTATTTTGTTGTTGTTGTTGTTGTTTAGACCAGGGCACTTTGTATCGAAGGTGTTGTCATAGGAACTTCGAAAAGAGCTCATTCTATTGAAAATAAAAAGCGCTGATGCCCTTTTTAATAGTCGAAAGTGACTGGAAGAAAACTAATCCCCCTCCCACGCCCACCCTTCCATTTGACTTTATGTTTAAAAACTAAATGTTTGCATAAGATTAAATCAAAATGCACTGTGTTAATGCTAATTCCCAATAAGGCATGTCAGCAGTATCCCAAGAACGACTGAGGGTTTTATGTTAAACTTTCGGGGCTGCATTTGCTCTTAAAATTGAACCGAACCCAAATAGCGCTACTGTATTGAAGCTATCAATAAATATAAACAGATTTTCTTGCAATTGGAATTAAGTTTTCTATTTCAGGGCAATTAAAGGAGGTATGGAACTAAATTAAAAACTTCTATTTGTGTCCAGATTTTTAAGAGGGTGTATGTTGTTAAAAATGGCTGAAAGTTTTTCTCCAGCATACAAATAGCAGGCCAAACTATAAATCTTTAAAAAACGAAAAGATGTAAAGTATTATTTCCTTTTTCTCTGAAAAGACTGTCAATATAAAAGGAACAGAAATTAATTAAAAAATTTTTTCCACAAAATAAGTTTTTCAAAGAAAAGTAAAGAACTCCATCAAATAAAAATGAGCAAAAATAAAATCAAATAATCTACCAAGCGTGAAACTACCACAAATCAGTATCGATAAATAAATGAAACCCAAAACGAATAGAAATTACAATAAAGAATCGAATGAAGCTCAAAACGATCAGCAATTAACATAAGTTGGGCTCAAAACCCCCTATGCCTTCCCAAGGCCAGAACACAATTTGCACTTTACTGAAAAAAATACAAATGAATGTGCATTGTCAGTTTAATATACATATACTGATATTTAGTAATCAAAATCTTAATATTATTTATTTATAAAAGTTATAAAAGTAAAAACATTTATATTTTTTTTCAGTAAAGTGCAAATTATGTTCTGTCCTTGCGAAGGCATAGGGGTTTTTGTTTGATGGAGTTCTTTACTTTTCTTTGAAAAACTTTTTTTGTGGAAAAAGTTTTTTTAATTAATCTCTGGACATAAACGGATGACTGTATTATTCCCATTTATTTAATATTTTCAGTATTTTTTTTCTCAAAAAAATTATGTAAGCGTTTCGGACAAGGAAAATCATAGAATGATGAATGGCATTCATTATGTCTAGTATAGATGTGTAGTTGTCCTTTATGGAATGATAAATATTTTTCGAGCTGGTCAAAACCGAGAGTTATGTTAATTCTCAGAGTTGACATAGCCTTCCAAAAGATATGATATTTCTGGTTGAATGAAATAGTTGCTCATGTAAAATTTAATGATTAAGGTTACATAATTTTTTGGGCTATTGAAACAAGTCTTCTTTTGATTAACAATTAACAGCACCAGATCTGATGGCTGACCTGATGTCCTGCTGGTCATGTTATAGAATGTGTTTTGAAATTTCTTTTGATTGAGTCAACAAAACTTTTTCACGGGGAAACCCCTCAAGCTGTAATCTTAACTCTTCCTGGCTGACAGGGCAAGGCGTGCCTCCACTGTCAGTCCCAAAATTTTATTCTTTTTTAGATTGTTTTCCCAGAAGGGCATCAATATTGACCCCTCCCCCCTGAAATGTTTGTCTGGCTCATGAATTGGTTGTAAAAAGCAGGTAAAACCACAAAAACTTAAAACCCCTTAATTTTTCATCACTTTGGTTGGTCCCTCCCCCCTCCCTATAAATTTTTTTTTATCCCCTTGAACAAAAATCCTGGATACGATCCTGTCCCAACTGTATGTGTGATTTTTTTTTTCTGAATTATTTCGTATGTTATAGATGATATCTCAAAAGCATGTTAAATTGTTCCAACTTGAATTGCTACAATTATCAATTTTACACAAGACCTAACTGACTGATCGCTATTCGTCAGAGCTGCTCATGCCGAGTTATTAAGATGGTACGGGCGCAGAGGGGGGGGGGGGGGGTCTTTAAATCTGTGCCCCCTTTCCCTTTAAATCTCAGGCATACTTTTAGCTACTTTGGTTGGAAAAAAGGAGAAATATCAGGCGAATTTAAATAAGAGACTCGGAACTTTTAAGAATGAAAAGGAAATTACGAAATTGGCGTTACCGTTAGTTAGTTTGACAGCATCACCATTACCAGTAATTATGACAACAATGACCTGCCAAATAAATCAGAAAAAAAGAAACAAAATAAGTTGAATTAAAATATTTTCATCTGACATCATGTGCTTTAGCTTCCACTTCAACAAAAAGTTTGTTTTGAAAGAATTCTACCAAATAAATCTTCTTCAACAGCGGTGGAGCTTGTTGAGGCATTATATAACCCTCTTTACCCCCTTCTTTGCCAGCATGGTAAAAGCCGTATCTTATCTTTTCGGCTAGGATATTTTTTGCTGAAACTTGCTTTTTTGTATATTTCCTTTGTTTTTCTATTCTTTTCTTTGTATTATTTTTTATAGTTTTATTTTTATAGTTGGCTTAATAAGATTATTGAATATTGGCACTGTCGAAGGTTTGGACAACCTCGTGATTATTGCCGTGAAACTATATTTACTATACTCACGTGGGGGTGGGGTGCTGTGCAGGTTTTTCGATTTGTATTTTTTACAGTTCTTCAAAATAGTAAAAGGAAACAAAAATGCAAAAATTTGCTTGGGCAAATAAAAAAATATAAGGGAAGAAAAATATAAAAAAAGAATCGCCGCCTACCCATGTCTTTCAGTGGGGACGAAGCCTGACAGGATTATGAAATACCGAAGAAATAACGTCGTAAATCTGCATGATGTGTAAAAAAAAAGTTACGATATTAAAAGCCTTATATAAGGACTAAAACTGTAGAAGCTTATTAAAACTGCTGAAACTTACTCTAATTCAAAATTTACTTCCAAGGGCACAGACAAAACGGAATTGAGTACGTGACATCTGGTACGCCCGATGCTATTGATGGTCGAATTGGAAAATGGTCGCCAATAATCATCAGGAACTCAAACTTCGACGTTTTTAGAGCGCGGAAAGTTAGCAGTGGCTCTAGTCAAAATCGAGATGTACCTTCAAATGGAGAGCGCAAGAATTCAAAAGATCTTGATCTAAGTGAAAGGGGCTCGGACCTTCAAAGCCAAGGGTCATCTGGGAGCATAGGGGTACACTGTGACAGCGATCTTGATGGATCGCTGCAGCTCGGACGGTAACTATTTTGCTACTTGACCCTTTTTTTTAAGGTGTGTTTTTTGCACTTAAAACTGAGACTGACTCATTTCTATTTTATCAATTGACACGAATTTCTACTTTCTCTGTGAATTGAAGAGGTCCCATTAATGTTATATATTTTTTCCCATTTTCATTATTTCATATATTTTCATATCATTTCTCATTAATTCGTTTCAATTCGTCCTTTTCCCGAAACTGAATCCCTCCTTTTCTTTGGCGCTTGTCTGATTTCATTGCGTTATTACAATTACTTTAAAGCTTTTTTAGTCTTGCCACTGCATAGAAACTTCCCTTATTCTTTTGAACAGCCTATACTGGTACCCTGCTGCTAATCATATTTGATTCTTATGATCTGCCCCCCTATATCTTTGTATAGTATTCCTTTGCTTTGACTGTTTTTGAAGTTTGACGATTTCCTTTCTCCTCCGTCGAGGAAGCAGGATGAGGACGGTAAGCTTGGACGGTAAGTATTTTTGCCACTTGACTCTTTTATTTATAAGGGTGTTTTTTTTGCACTTAAAAATGAGACTGGCTTATTTTTTATTTCATCAATTGACGCAAATTTGCACACGCTCTGTGAATTGAAAAGGTCCAATTAATGGTGTATATTTTTTCCGTTTTCCTTAATTTTTAAATTTTCGTTTCCCATTAATTCGTTTGAATTCCTCCTTTCCCTCCTCCAAGGTGTTTTCGGTATTCCTTAAATGTTGCCTTTGTCAGGTAATCTTATACTTTCAGGCAATCTTTTTTTTGTGCAGCAATTCTCCTACGGCACATGGTAAAGTTACTGTCTAATCTACAAAAGTAGAGAAAGTCTGGAAACATTATTGCCAGAAACAATTCAGACAAAGAAAAAGACTCTAGACACATGTCCTCCGCGTTCGACGGGAAACTAATAAAAACAAGTTCATTGACCGTATTTAAAATGACCTAGTAACTTATATTACTTGGTGTATTCTCTGCTTATAAGGCTTTATTGCTGCTATGAAATGAATGAAAATATGAGGCGTGAAAGGATTTTGGTTGTTATTTTACTGTAAGATGACTTCGGGTGAAGGTATTTTTATTACATGGGCAGAGTTTTACAGAAACTTAGGATTTTTGGAAGTAACGAGAGGTAAGCTAATGTGATAAAGTTTTATAAACGTGTATTCCCTTTTGATACTTAATAACCGTAACTGGCACTTACAGCTTTAGGTACCCGTCGGGCCGAAGCTCCTTCCCTTCAAAATCTTTTTAGGGCGTTTCACATAATTCCTTATGTATATTTTCCTGTAACTTGCCTGTTTTCGGGACTTTTATTTGTGTCCCCTTTTAAAAATTTGAGAAAACTCTCCTAAATAAAATCCTGGGTACATGCCTGAACCTAATGGTTTATCCTAATTTTATATTTTTTTTATGTTTTTTTTTCGGAAAAACACTCCTGAAATACGACTAGACCATTCTTTTCTGTATGCACGAGGAGGGAGGGCAATGCCCCTCTTCTTAAATGCATTTTACTCTTCTTTTGCTAATTTGTCAAAACTGGCTTCCATAAACTACTTCCTTGAAATATGTTCATCCTAACGCCAGGACCCCCAATCCACGATGATACTGGGGGGTGGGGCAAATTTTTTTTAAATTAATGTGAAAAATCGATATTTTAAAATTCTAGGGAATATTTGGTACTTGTCTGTTATATAACACACACGAATGCGCATGACGCAAACATGAGACAAGAAACTGATCAAGCAATTTTTTTATACCTGACAATTAGCTTTGGCTTGGTTGGAAAAAAATTGTTGGTATAGTTTATTTAAGTATTTAGTTGGTATTTGGGTTAGGTTACGTTATTTATTTAACATGTGCTATTCTTTACCCCCTCCCCCCTAATGTGCTAATATATAGCTCAAATTTGTTTCTAAACTATTATTTCACTTATCCAAACTTCACTTCTCAAGTGTGTATTATATAACCGACAAGTACCGGATATTTTAATTTTTCACAAATACAAGAAAAAGTGTTTCTGAAAATCTATAGAGATGATGGTGGCAAAATGTGCCCCCCCCCCTCAAATTTGCGCTCTTGGTTGATGTCTGTTGTAGATGTACGTGTATAGAGCCAAAGCTCAACGAGCGATGATTTGAGGTTCGTGTCTAAAAGGTCATTTTCAGGTATAGTTATTAAAATCTATTGTGATTTCTTTATTGACATCGACCGGGAAAACCATATAGGGAGAGCTAAGAGACTAATAACTCCCATATAAGGTTTAGAATTTCATGAAACTGGTGCAAACCAGTTTCATGAAAACAAAATAAGGGAAAGAGGGAAATCATCTGGAAAACAGAGAAAATTACTTGAATATAGAAAATCATTTGTAAATGGTGTAAAGCTAAGTTTTCTTATATTTTACTATAGGAAATATTATCTCTTGTCCCCAAAACAAGCCCAGTGCATCCATAATATTCAAATTACATGTTGTATTTTA
This sequence comes from Artemia sp. Qi Xiang Cuo, assembly GCF_049724085.1. Taxonomy (NCBI): domain Eukaryota; kingdom Metazoa; phylum Arthropoda; class Branchiopoda; order Anostraca; family Artemiidae; genus Artemia; species Artemia sp. Qi Xiang Cuo. The sequence goes on from NC_142798.1 coordinate 68,951,264, forward strand.
TGGTGTTTGTCATGTGTGGTAGCCTACTTTAGAAGAGCATCACCACAGCCACGTATCAATAGATACGTGAAATTGCTTCTGAAAAATTATGAAACACGGGTGAAAACTCTTACTTCGTGGCATTCCTCCCCTCAACACCCCAAAAAATACCCATACCACATTCCTCATTTCGCCACGTTTTTTATATCTTTCTTATAGGGTCCCTAGTGAAGGAGACTCCTCCAATATCGTATATATGAATATAATCAATATGAAACCTTTTATAGATGTATTTTTCCCATGGTCCTCCCCCTTCCCCTTTTTTTTCTCTGTCTAGGACGTAAGGTAAAAAATGAGAAGTTTAAAGTGTCTGTATTCGTGGAAGTTCAACGTGTCACCCCTTCTTCATTCGGAACACATACTCCTCACAAACTTGAAAAATCTCTATGCTAGATTAATGATACTTCCAAGAGTTGATCTGCAGGCTAAATTTTGGCTTGGTAAGGTATTTTCAAGGTCTTACCTCCTCTCCATTCCTAATTGTAAGCCTTGAAAATTGCATGAAGATAGGGGAACCCCGACTTTTTAATATATATACATTTGGGTTAGGATACGAAGAATCGCCTTTCCTTAATTGGTTAGATCACAGTTTGTACAACCATATATCTTATAAAACTGAAAAAAATTGGCAGTGCAATTTTCAATTTGTGATTGAAAAAGTGGTCCATGTACGGTTATGTACCTTTGATAATAGTGGGGACCAACAAAAGAAAAGAAAAAAACGCGAAGGAAATAATCAGTAAAATTAAGCTAAAACATATGGCAATAAACAGCTTAAAGAAGTCGTCTTTCCTTTGAAGGTTTAATCAAACAGTTCGTGGTAACGAACTGTAAGTAAGGAGCGACCCGGCTCAATGGTAACCGAAACGTTACCGTTGGTAACCGAAATGGTAAAATGTGGGAGGATATTTCCATGAAGGAAGTTTTCATGGGGGAAGGGACATTGCTAGGAAGGGAGCGCTGGATTTCCCAGCATTATTTAAAAACAGATCAGGAACCAGATAAAAAAAAACAAGTTTTCTATATGAAAGTAAACAACCGTATCACAATTTAAAACGAACAAAAATTTTAGCTCATATGATTGGGTACATTAGCTTGGTTTAACCTTTCTCTTTACGCCAAAATTTTTTTTGTAATTATATAAGAGCTCCTTATTTTAATTAAAGACCTTTCTGATTAAGTAGCCATTTTTAAAGAATCGAAGAAAAATTCATACTTTAGCGTAAAGAGCTTTAGCTAAGGAGTAAGTTAATTCGTAAGTTACGCATATTCATTACTAATAAAAACGTTCGTAAATAAAATTCGACAACTTTCGAGAAAGCCATTTAACCAAATAAAAGTAAAATTAATATGAAAATTTTGTTGTAGTTATTCATGTACGGTGAGCCAAAATCAAAACCTGCATTAATTCAAAAACGTTCAAAAATTAAATAAAAAAAAACAAGTTTTTTTTTTTACTGAAAGCTAGGAGTAACATTTAAACATAAGAAGAAAAGAAATTATTCCGCAAATAAATGGTGGTGTGCCCTCCTCACCACCACGCTGTTTATGCCAAGGTTTTACTTTCTAACAACTCTATTTTTTTTAAACAATAAAAAACTTTAGCGTAAAGAGCGAGGCGTTGAGGAGGCGACATCCCCTTTCATATACGGAATAATTTCTGTTCGTTTTAAGTTTTAACGTCGTTCCTTGCTTTCAGTTAAAAAAAAAAACTTGTTGTTTTATTTAATTATCTTTAGAAATTAACCGATTGAAAGTTTAATGCTAAAGTCATACGAGTAGGGAAAAGGGGAAAGAAAGAATGTGCAAATATCTTCCCCAGACCTAAATTGAAATGTAATTCCATTCGTGAAGGTTGCTTACACGTTGAACTTTCGTAGCTAGCAATTGGCAGAACCCCCACTTTACACCTAGAGTGGTCAAGTGGGGAGGCGGTAGGCATGATATGTGATCTCTGGATGTTTTGCCTCCCAGATTTTAAATACCCCTTTGGAAGGGTATTTTCATTAAAAAAACTTTTTGTTTGTGTCTTTTTGTTTATGAAAAAAACGAAAAACTTCCCCACCTAAATTTTGAAAAGTACATTTGACCTCTCTTCTCTGAATTCTCGTGAATTCAGGCGTCTGTACACCTAATCAGTGTGGGTTTCAATTACTTTTCAAGAATTTTTTTTTCGAAAGAAGATAACTGAAACAGAAATTTTTTGGGAGCGAATTTGTAACTCTTGCGGATTCCTTTTATCATGAAACAAAATAGGCTTTAAAAATTCACAAAACACTATGGATCCTCTGAAAAATTTATGGGAAATAATTTTTTTTTTCATACAATGTGATTCCTCTTGACTGAGGAAAGGGGTTTATCCTGCTGAGCCCTGTGCCCCCTCCTTTTGCTTGATAAATACTATTTCACGTTGAATTCTTTCAAAATGTTCTATGTGCTTTTATTGCTAAGATTTGGTTTTGTCGCTAAAAGCGGATTGTTAATATTCTTCAATTTCCTAATTTTCACCATTTCTTGGGATATTGCTTGTAATCTATCATAAGTTTCGGGTGTCCTGTCACGGTATTAGTACTATTATTTGATGTTTCAGATTTTCATGTTTTTTATTTTTTATTTTTATGGTGTAGCGACACGCCGATTAAATTGATAAAGCGTAAATCAAGATACTGTGATGAATCTAACTAGGTTTTGACCTAGATGTTCTCCGAAGAGAAGTAAGCTTAGTGTAAGTAATTGAGGTGACTCAACAATAATCGTTGCTGAGCAATTCCTGACTGTAATGCAGCTAAAATATGATATTTGTTGGCATACTTCCCCAAGCTTAATTCCTCAAGTGTTTTTTCTCCTTCCCTTGTCCTTTGTATAACTTCCCCTTAATTTTGTCCAAACTTTCTTCTTTTTGAATTGAAGGATCTGCAAAATTAAAACCATTACAAGTATCATGTTGTTCTAAAAAATCGGCCGTTTACGCGTTATAATTCCCCATCATCTCACGTTTTTACGAGTCCGACAAATATCTCGGAGGGGGTGGGGGTCAGACGACCCCCCCCCCTTGGATACGACCATTGGGAATTCAAATAATCAGGTTTCATTTTCGCTTTATACTGTAAAGAGAACTGAAACACAAATAAAACTGCAAGAGAGTGAATCTCCTTCCTTTCAGTGATACAGTGTTAGTACTTTTTGGGCCATTTTTTGAAATATTCCCCTGTACGTTGGCCCCTTCCTTTTTATTTTGGCTGCGATATCTGAAAGACTTTTATGTTGTATTTTTTCTTTAGTTTCTATTTTTTGGCCGAACCTTCAAACTAACCAAGTTCTGTTATTTACGTTAGTTTGTTTTTTCAGTTTTATTTGGTTGTAAAATATTTAGAATGTTTAAAAAAATTATCATTAGCAGAAATAAAAAAGGAATGGAGTTTTTGATAACAAAATAGTTTTGTCCTATTTCGGGAACCAAAGAAAATCATATTAATCAATAATCATGCATATTATTGCATATTATATGCAATTTATCGAAATTTATCCAATTCATGACCATTAAAATCATGTATCTTCCATTATATAAGTTAGTCACATGCAACCATTTTCTCTGCTTCGAGTCGTTGGTTCATTTTTGTTCGGCTCATGGCATGTGTTTGGGAACTCATTGCAGCACCAAACCGCTTGAGGTCAATACAGCTGCGCACGCATTTGCTCGGCCTCAATCTATTCAAAGATTCACTCTTTACCACCTCCCACGAAGTTTCAGTTTCTTTTAAATCATTTGTTATGATCTATTCCCACCCTATTCAGGAATAGCCTTCAAGAACAGGGTAAAATAATCTTCAAAGTTGAAATCTGCCAGTAGCACCAATTCTTTGAAATATAGGGGATGGAGGGGCAAAATGTATTATCAAAATCTGGGGTGGTAATTTTGAATTTTTTATTTTTTCAATGAAAATACCAAAAGAGGTGTTTTTCAATGGGAATACTAAAAAAACTGAATTTTTCAATAAAATGCTAAAAAAAGGAGTTTTCCAGAATCTAGTTAGGGGAGGGGAGGAATATACAGGGGCAACTGATTCTCTCTTTTGCTTTCCCCCATTTCTCGCCCATGAAATCTACCCCAGTCTCCTCATGATAATATAGAGATAACTGGAATCTACGAACGCCACAAAAAAAGTAAAAAAATATTGATCCTTTTGAAGGGGATCTGTATGATATAGAGAGTGGCTTTTGTCTGTATCAAAAAATTTCATCTATTATATGGGAAGTCCAGGCAATCCTTGTGGAAGATGAAAATATGCAAATTCTGTAATGTTTTGTAAAATTTAGAAATCACATTGAACTTTTCTAGAAAAAAATAATGATTTTTAAAATCCTTGACCTCTATGGAATTTTTTTTACAGACTTATCCCTATCCAGGAAAAATTTCTGCCGACTCAGTTTTTTTTCATGGACATCAAAGCCAGAAATCTACAAACCAGTACTGATACCGTAAAACCAAAGCCCCCCTCCCCTTCAAAGTCTTGACATTTTACCACTTCCCTTATATATTATATATTCCCTGCATAGTCCGCTTGCTTTTATTTTTTTAAGTCAACCCCCTCCATCCTGGAACAAATTCATACACACATTCCAGCATTTAATTTATTTTTAATGAAATTTACATTATAGAGATTCCGGAAGATGGCAGGGGAACACGTGCGAAAGCTATCCCAGTACACCTGACAACATTCAGCAAGAAGCAACAGTTCCGATAGTCAGTTTGACAGTGGGACAAATGATACTAGTCCGCAAAGTCGCACTCCTGAGACTGACAGGGATAATGGAGGCCCATGTGCCAAACCATAAAGGTCTTTCTTGGGCATGGGACATTCCAAAGTTTTTAAAGAAGATTCGCCCTCCAGAACATAGAGGTAAGTCACCGAAGATAAATGTCATCCTCATTGTCTTTTCTCTTATTCACCTTATGACAAGGTTGATAATTAATTTGTGTAACTGTTGATTATTAACATGTGCGAATATTAAGGTATTTTATTTGAGTATTCTAAATCTATTTTTATTAAGGTTATAATCACCTCATGGGGAAGGTGTTCCCTTTTTCTAAAATTTAACAAATTTTTTCAGGCTCATAACTTTGATGAATAAGTTTAAACTTAATGAACTTTACATAAGAAAACTGATTAGAAAAAGACAATGCTTTTGTTTTATTTATTCTTTATTTTATAACTCGCATATAGAAAAAACGGATAAAGGTGAAGAATTTCATGTTTCCCTTTACGTCTGAATGAACCATCAAGCTTGGTTCGGACAGATGGCGATCAGGTCTGTCGAGCGAATACCCGAGTGACGTTTTCATATGAAATCAAGATGGTATGTCTGATTTAAAGCAATATTCTCAGAAGTTGATAAAAAAATTTCACATCTAAAGAAGATGTATTTTATATAAATAAGCCTTTTCAATACAAAAGAAAATCAAGGTAATTTTTATCAGTATATTTACACGAAGGTTTTAATTCCTGTTAATTGTAAAACAAAGTTTTTCTGGTCGAAGAAGTTAATTTTTCAACAAAATCTGAAACACGATATTTGATCTGAAATTCGATATGAATTCAATATCTAACGGCATGAAAAGTTTTTTTTTCATCCGTCGGACACGAAATCTAACCACCGTGGTTAGAGTTGACTTTTTCACAATCTAGCTTTAGACTTGACGATATTATTCTGCACTTCAGGGACGCACGCACAGGGAGGGCCTAGGGCCCCCTGAAACCTAATCTTTCCCACACGTTTGGGATTTCTCTAATATCTAAAATTTTTTATTCAAGTTATCAAATCAAGTTTGTTTTTGTCCCCCAACCCCAAAAGAAAGGAAAAAATCCTGGACACTTGCCTGCTGTACTAGAGTTTTGGATCTATCTAGAGAGCTACCTTTGAATTGATCTGTTTGTATTTATTCTAGGCAAAGGGATATTTGGAGCCCCTCTGTACCTGAATGTTCAAAAATGGGGTACACCAGTTCCACCAGTCATTCTTGCCGCCTTCAAATTTCTACGAAGAGAAGCTATGGACCAGGTCAGATGTTTTTATTATCGAACTACATCTGGCATAAGCATACTTAAACCAGTTATTTTCTTTAAGCGAGAGCGTTAAGACAACATAAACCCCTATTAACTTTGGTATTTATGTTGAACTTTTACTCCACAAAGCATACCCTACAAAAATATAAATATATAAGCTACCCTACAAAATATAAGCAATATTTTTTGCTTGCTATATTTACTTGCACTTAAAAATTAAATAGAAAAAAACGTATTACAGAGGTTAGACTTTTGTCCAATATCTTCACTTCCTTACAATTGTTGCACAGAAAAAAAGAAATCGGATTCCCTTATAATATCTGCTTAGGAAAATCACAAGCCGCTTTAACGTACTAGGGTAAAATGAAAATTTTCAATGACAAATAATAAATAATGCAATAAATTACATCGCTTTTGAAAAACATTAACAATTTTGGCAAAATTGTGAGTAGGTGGAATGATAATAGAATTACAAATAAATATTGGAAAGGTATTACCAAGTAAGATGGCAATGGAATAAAACGGAATGATATGACAAATATAAATCAGTGTTCAAGTGGGTACGTAATAACAATAAGGTTTTTCAAATTAAATTTACGAGTGACGTTAAAACTTAAAAAAAATAATAATTATCTATGTTTATAAAAGCGAATGTATTTTTTAGAAAACTTTTGAAAACTTTTAATCAATTTTAGAAAACTTTTAGGAACTTTTAGAGAACAATTTTAGAAAGCTTTTGTATAACTTGGAAATCTTTGTAACCTGTGTCCATTACTACACTGTTGGTTTGATCGCCAAGAAACCTTAAGAAGCAGTTGAGTACACTCTTGTGAAAGTTTGAGGTGTGACGCCCTCTTTTGCCCTCTTAAAACTTTCTTCTTCTGAAAATAGAGACCCACTGAACACAAATACTTGACCGTTCATTCCGTTAATTTTTCAAATACTTTAAAATTTAAAAATACGATTGTCATTAATACGCAGGGGGATTTTCTGCGGGGGAATTTTCTTCTTTTTTGGGGGGGGGGGTATTTCCCTTAGATTTCCTTTCTTTTGAGATCTCAGCAACGCACAACGGATAAATTATTCTTTATATAAGGAGGATTGCAAATACACTGAACCCCATGCTTTTTGGAATAAGTTATGCTTGGTTGAGAGTATGATCAGTTTTTATGATCTATTTTCAAAAATATTGCAGTTAGACTTTATTGTATTGGGCATAATATAGAATAGTGTAGTATATTTGACACGAAAAAACCGCAGGGCTATGACCACAAAAAAAGGAAAAAAAAAGAAGAGAAAACATACCAATACAATTAAAGGATTTAATTTAAACTGTTGATCAACACGATTAAAGTATATCGGATACTTTAATTCAAAAGTTGTTAGGTTGTTATGACACAAAAAGTTGTTATGACACTTTTTATAAAAAAAAAGGTAATCTTTACAACCCACCCTGTTAAACGAAGTTCGCTCAATTGATCGGTAAAAGTATTGATTTTCAAAATCATGCTATATTTCTTTTTCAGAGGTAGAAATAATTGCAATTTGGAGCTCTTAATTGAAGGGTTAATAAAATATTCCTTGTATAAACAGCTCTTCATTAATAACAATCGAAAGACTAAAAAATTGTTTTTTATTTTATTTCTTTTAAAATGTATGCCCTGTGACATACTCTGGTGCGTGGGCAGATGATTTTTTTGGGGTAGGTCCTTAATTATGTCCGTGAATGTACTGACTTTTGAGTTTCGTAGATCAAGCGCTTCTTTTGACTTTCTTTTGGAAGAACGCATAGATTTTGCCGTGATATATTCCAATCTGTTTTAAAAAATAATATAATTTCAAAATAAACCATCACGCACGCTGTTATAGATAATGTGTATTATGGATTATAAACATTAGTTAAGCATTATAATTCGGAGTTTTGGGTAATTAAAGGTTTTACTTCGTTTTTAATTGCAGTGAGTAAAGAGTAATTTTTAGATCGCACTTTTATTTTCTTTATTTTCAACTCTTTTCTCTATTTTCAGCTTTTTTGAATATTTTTAATTATTTACTTTTTGAACATTTTTATAGACGTTTCCAAATTATTTTATAAACTTCAATTTTTGAAAATTTTTGTATAACTCGGAATTTAATTGTGAGTCGATTATCAAATATAAACTTTAAATATTCAAAATTGTTTATTTTAGTGATATTATTTATAAATGTTTGCAAATTATTTTATAAACTTCAATTTTTGAAAATTTTTGTATAACTCGGAAATTAATTGTGAGTCGATTATCAAATATAAACTTTAAATATTCAAAATTGCTTATTTTAGTGATATTATTTATAAATGTTTGCAAATTATTTTATAAACTTCAATTTTTGAAAATTTTTGTATAACTCGGAAATTAATAGTGAGTCGATTATCAAACATAAACTTTAAATATTCAAAATTGCTTATTATAGTGATATTATTTATAAATGTTTGCAAATTATTTTATAAACTTCAATTTTTGAAAATTTTTGTATAACTCGGAAATTAATTGTGAGTCGATTATCAAATATAAACTTTAAATATTCAAAATTGCTTATTTTAGTGATATTATTTATAAATGTTTGCAAATTATTTTATAAACTTCAATTTTTGAAAATTTTTGTATAACTCGGAAATTAATTGTGAGTCGATTATCAAATATAAACTTTAAATATTCAAAATTGCTTATTTTAGTGATATTATTTATAAATGTTTGCAAATTATTTTATAAACGTCAATTTTTGAAAATTTTTGTATAACTCGGAAATTAATTGTGAGTCGATTATCAAATATAAACTTTAAATATTCAAAATTGCTTATTTTAGTGATATTATTTATAAATGTTTGCAAATTATTTTATAAATTTCAATTTTTGAAAATTTTTGTATAACTCGGAAATTAATTGTGAGTCGATTATCAAATATAAACTTTAAATATTCAAAATTGCTTATTTTAGTGATATTATTTATAAATGTTTACAAATTATTTTATAAACTTCAATTTTTGAAAATTTGTGTATAACTCGGAAATTAATTGTGAGTCGATTATCAAATATAAACTTTAAATATTCAAAATTGCTTATTTTAGTGATATTATTTATAAATGTTTGCAAATTATTTTATAAACTTCAATTTTTGAAAATTTTTGTATAACTCGGAAATTAATTGTGAGTCGATTATCAAATATAAACTTTAAATATTCAAAATTGCTTATTTTAGTGATATTATTTATAAATGTTTGCAAATTATTTTATAAACTTCAATTTTTGAAAATTTTTGTATAACTCGGAAATTAATTGTGAGTCGATTATCAAATATAAACTTTAAATATTCAAAATTGCTTATTTTAGTGATATTATTTATAAATGTTTGCAAATTATTTTATAAACTTCAATATTTGAAAATTTTTGTATAACTCGGAAATTAATTGTGAGTCGATTATCAAATATAAACTTTAAATATTCAAAATTGCTTATTTTAGTGATATTATTTATAAATGTTTGCAAATTATTTTGTAAACTTCAATATTTTAAGGTTTTCGAGTCAGTTGAGCAATGAATAGCAAGTGAATTGTCAATTATTTAATCCTCGTCTCCTTTCATTTATTACTCCAATTTTCCGGGAAAGTATTTCCCAGGGAATTAATTCAAATTAGGTAGATCCGCCCCTTTTATAACCTCTTGTTATTAGGTCCCTCTAGAACAAATTACTCATTATAGGTGGGACTATTTCGGAAGCCTGGAGTCAAGTCCCGAATATCGAGTCTTCGTCGGGAATGCGACAGTGGGAGAGAAATCGAATTTGATGCGCAGCAGGCTTTTGATGTTGCAGATCTAGTCAAGCAATATTTTAGAGACTTACCGGAAGCTTTGCTTACGAGTAAATTATCTGAAACATTTGTTGCCATTTTTCAAGGTCAGTGCTTTCTATAAAATCTATTAATATTTTCTTCCAATATCTTGTTTTGTCTCACTTGTTCAGAAAGTTTTTTTGGTACTGTTATAAAATATGGAAAACACGCGAGAATGCTACTTGAGAAAAGCAATGATCAGATATCTATTACCCGGTAATTACCTATCTGACGCTGAATAAACAAGGGTTTCTCATTCTATATATATTTAAACTATATTTAAACTTTAGTTTTTTGGGATTTAGGGGGAAAAAGGTACCTAGGTTAGGTTCCGTATTTAACATAGGCTACGCTTTACCCCCCATGTGCAAATATATAGCCCAAATTTGTCCATAAACTAGTATATTTTCATCCTATTTTGTTTTATTTCATTAGCATTAACTAAACTTCTCGCGTGTTTCCCATATTTTTGAACAGTACCGTTTTTTTAAGGCATAGACCTTAAATTGGGACCTCGTATTATACGGATTGAAAATTATTGCATGAGTCTAAATTCAATAAGTCAAATATATCGGCTTTCCTGCTTAAACTTGTTTAAGTAGGTCCAATTAATTTTTTTATTAGTAATTTTAATTGATAATTAGTTTAATTAATACTTTTGTTTAAGTAGTTTTAATTAAATTTTATATGTTTTCATCTTCTTAACATGTTATGACCAATCTCAGTTTAAATAAGGACTAATACATGGATTTTATTTCTGATATTTTTATTTCGGATTTTTTTTTTATTTCTTTTTTTGGATTTCTTTTAATTTTCGTTGCGTTTATGGTTTTTTGTTTGTCTTGTGTTTATTTACTGACCTCGAAGTTTAAACCCCGTCCTTCGGGGCTTGTGACATAAATTTTTTGGAATAAATGTCTTATCCAAATGTTTGTGTGATATCCCTGTTTTAAATGGGCTATTTACACAATTTGGGGAGCTTTTCTCTGTGTTGCAAGGATTTTGTTGCACATGTAGGTATTTTTGCCTTTCGACCTTTCTAATATAAAATGATTTTTAACCCCCTAATATACTTATTAAAAATATATGAATATGGAAGCTCGTTACGTAAGTTAATTCATAAGTTACATATATTTATTACTAATAAAAACGGTCGTAAAAAAATGAAACAAGTTTCGAGAAAGCCATTTAACCAAATAAAAGTAAAATTAATATGCAAATTTTGTTTTAATAATTAATGTACGGTGAGCCAAAATCAAAACCTGAATTAATTCAAAAACGTTCAAAATTTAAGAAAAAAAAACAAGTTTTTTTTAACTGAAAGTAAGGAACGACGTAAAAACTTAAAACGAACAGAAATTATTCCGTATATGAAAGGGGCTGTTCCCTCCTCAACGCCTCGCTCTTTACGCTAAAGCTTGACTTTCTCACAACTCTATTTTTTTTAAACAATAAAAACTTTCAGTTAAAAAAACTTGTTTTTTTTTATTTAATCGTATATAGCGCTGGTTTAGCTATAATGCACAAGCACCGAATGACCTTATATTGAAATTCCAAAAGTAATATTGGCTAAATCTTGGTCCTAGTAAAACTTAATGTGAATGGGCCTTTTGCTATTTCTCTCTAATTTTTCAGTATTGCGCATTTGATTTTTGCTAGTTCGAAGGATTCCCCCCCCCCCTTATTCAGAAGTAATTCCAGTGTGTCTGTCTCAGAAAGATGCCCCCATGTTCGGAACCCCAAATTCGAGGTAAATGTTAGCCATGCTCTAAACCCCAGTATTTTCAGTTAAGGGGGGAATGTAGCGTACAAGTCAAGGTATTGCCCCCTATTATTTTCTATTGTGGTCATATTGGGTAGGATAATATTTACCCTTTTTATGTTTTGGTTTTAAAAGCCATCGCCTCTTTCTATTTTTAAATTTGTTTACTATGCTTTGATTGGCTAGTTGGATGGCAGCACATTTAGTTGCTAGAATCAAGGATGGGGATAGCTTGTCATATGTTTAAAATATATATATATATATATATATATATATATATATATATATATATATATATATATATATATATATATATATATATATATATATATATATATATATATATATATATATATATATATATATATATATATATATATATATATATATATATATATATATATATATATATATATATATATATATATATATATATATATATATATATATATATATATATATATATATATATATATATATATATATATATATATATATATATATATATATATATATATATATATATATATATATATATATATATATATTTTGTAACCAATAGTCCAATGAGAAAACAATGTCTTCAGTAATCAAATATAAGAAATATTTAGGCAGACATCAAGCTAAATCCTATATATATATATATATATATATATATATATATATATATATATATATATATATATATATATATATATATATATATATATATATATATATATATATATATATATATATATATATATATATATATATATATATATATATATATATATATATATATATATATATATATATATATATATATGTATATATATATATGATATATAGTATATATAGATATATAGATATATAGATATATAGATATATATATATATATATATATATATATATATATATATATATATATATATATATATATATATATATATATATATATATATATGATATATAGATATATAGATATATAGATATATAGATATATAGATATATAGATATATATATATATATATATATATATATATATATATATATATATATATATATATATATATATATATATATATATATATATATATATATATATATATATATATATACATATAAAATTTTGTATATCTGTAAACTCTAAAGAATCATATTTTTCAGACATCACAACCAGGGCTGCCACTGGAAATTTAATAACATTGAAATATTCTCTTGCAAAAAATCAGAAGATTCGAAAAAATAATCCAAAGGTATCAAATATTAGCAATATTTACTTTTCAAAAGATCCCAAAGAGTGGTAGCCCTGATCACAATTGATGACACTTTCAGAGGGTGGGTTCACAGTCCCCCTTCTTAACTTGAGGGAAGTTTTCTTATTTGTAGTTCTCATTAAGTTTAGACAAATTTGGTGAGCAAAAAAAGAAAAGAGAAAGGTCTCCTTAGTTCTAAAGCTCTGGGTAGATGGTAGCTCTGGCCCACCTCTCATTCACAAAATATTGGACCCACCTATAGTTTTTGCATATTGACTAAGTTAATATTATGGTGTACACGGGTTGTCCCTATTCGGGTTTTCTTTTTTGGTGTAATAAAAAATAGGAAAGACTGTCTGTATAACCCTCTTAGCAAGAACCTCCTATTCAGGTTCTTATCCACTTCACTTTGGAGGAGGGCGATCCAACCTCGCTAAAATTTTTTTAGATTATGTATAGAATCTCTGAAAGGTATGGGTTCAAGCCCAGAATTTCCCTCTCACCTCTGGGTACGGCAGTTGCCTCTGGGGAACTGAGCAAATGGCTTCCTACATTGTTTTCACTTAAGTATTTCCCGCTAGAAAAGTTTTTAAAATGCTATACAACTCAAAAACGTGAAACTATATTCTTGGGGAGATCTTTCCTAGTAGATGGGTAAATTCAATTTCCTCTTCTTCAATAATTGTATGACTTGGTCAGAATCCAATAGCTTGTAATCTGTTATCTTTGGCAATAATTTAATTCTTGTTTTCACCTTTCAGCGCTACCCCACTACCTTCGCTTGGAGGCAACACGATATGCCTTGCTCCTACTACCCGATGAACATCGCGAGTCTCTCAACCTCCTTCTTTCATTCCTCATCGATATTTCCTTGATGTCATCGACTAATCAAATGACATTACCGAATCTTGCTGTTTGTTTTGCACCATCACTTTTCCAGTTATCACACACCATTTCTCCGCGTTCTACTTCTTCTTCACCAAGACGACGGACGAAAACAACAGGTACGCCTGACCCAAGAGAGCTGGGTGAAAATAAAGCTGCCCATGATTGTATGTTAACTATGCTGAGAGAATACAATCAACTCTTTCAGGTTTGTGCTTTTTAATCTAGTGTTTTAATTGGATTTTTAACTTAGTGTCACAATTAATACTTCTTTGGGTTTATCCGTTAGCATTGTTCACCTGGAGTTTATTCATCAACTTCTCAAAATAAATTCATTTTTAATGCATGCAAATATAGATAGAAAAACGAGTGCAATATTTAAATAAAGCTGTGAAAAAAAAATAAAAAAAATAACAACAACAAACTTCAAATAATAAAAATCCGAATATTCCGACTTCCACGTCATCCGTTAATCAACAAAGAAAAGATGAATGGAAAAAATTTAGTCAAGATAAATTAAACGCAACATTTAAAGAAAAAGAAAAAACAACAACAAATAAACAAAAATCACATCTTTATGAATTCCGAATATTACTGCAATCACTGCTAGTAAGCAACACAAAAAGACATAGAATTACTTAAATGGAACAAAAATGACACCAGTGGAAAGGTAATGTGTCTAAGGAATTATTTACAAAATAAAGCCTGTGTGATTTCAACCAACAAACGCTAAGCAAGCATTGATTGCAAGAGGATTGGGAGAAAAAGAGGCAGGAATAAGGGAGAGATAAATAGAAAAAGGGAGCACAGATAAAGAATTCAGTAATGGACAAAAAGCCAGTAATGGTCATACTGATATGTTCAATAGTTATAAATCGTCTCGACTACCTAATATAATTTCAGCAACAAAAGGCGTCAAGTAACTTGAGTTCTTTGAGAATAGCAGTACATAAGAATTTTGTGTCGCTTATATAAAGGTGTTTGAGAAATTTGAAAAAGGAGTGACAGTTGGGAGAGAAATAAAAACAGGTAAAGCAGACAAGAAATTAAAGGAGTGGCCAAAGTTGGTATTCAATAAATGAAAAAATAACTGCACTGCAGGGTACTTCTATAGCTGTCAAATTGCTCAAATGTACTCCTTAAGCTTTTTAGCGTTTTCCTTGCAGGTATGCTAGAAAATTTTTAGGGACTGCTCTTCCCCGAACTTTAAAAAGAAAATTTTGCTCTGTTTAATCTAAAAAAGAAAATCCATACTTTCTAATGATATTAAGTTTCATTAAAACTAAATATTTCTATATCCAGGACGAAGCAGGAGAAGCCAAGTGGTTTTTCTAAGATTTCTGGGAAAATAGGTGTTGGTTCATAGTTTTCTTGTTGTATATCATCATCCATCATCATTTTATTTATAACCTGTCACAAAAAAAAGGGCCGGGCCCAGAAAAGACAGAGTAAAAATCCATAAACAACAGAAACAAAAGCAACCTTCGACAATTACGAACACGGGACCACCAGAAATGACCAAAGATTCTTATCTTCAGATCGCTTATCCAAACTCTACAAGTTATGGCAAGACCGCCCAAATAATTTTAAATAGGTTTGCCGAACAAATTAAAAAAATTTATATTGGACAACATAGGGTGATCCTTTAAGAGTTTAAAGTATTGAATCCCCTTTAAAGTATATAGAATTAGAAAACTGATATTTGGTAAAGTCGCCTGTGTTACACCTTAAAAAAAAATTTCATTCGCATTCACAGTTGGAAATATCCCCTTTAAATTTTAATATTTTGTAATATGTTTCTTTTACAACTTCTAGCTCCATGTTGCCTTATAACATACATGTATTGATACCAACATATTGATACTTTCAGTATTGAGTGTCGATATATAATGTTTTTTAAGAATCGTCCAACATTAGTCCAAACCTTATGTTCACTATCTAATGACTGTTTATTCCCTTACAGCTTACACAAGAGTTTTTAGCCAACTGCCCATTTAGCTACTTAGACGAAAGCGTGCCTGTGTCTTTAGTAGAGCTTCGCACTGAGAAAGCTCTTGGCTGGAAAGCTTATCACGATGCTTGTTTTGCTGCATTGCTCCGGGAAGCTAAGGAAAAGTAAGTGCTTCTCTCCTTTAGTGTTGTGGCATTGATTAGAGGGGGCAGAGGAGGACATGTACCCCCTAGATTTTTACCCTCCCCTTCAAGCTTTTGAATTTTTTTTCTTTGGGGGGGGGGGGGTATTTTCATTGGAAAATGTATTTTTGACCGTTTGCATTGAAAAAAAAAAAAAACAAAAAAAGGATAAGTGTGCCTTTAGTAGACCTTCGTACTGTGAAAGGTCTCGGCTGGACGGCTTATCCCAATGCTTGTTTCTCCAGGAAGCTTTCTCCGATGCTGCACATCTCCAGGAAGCAAAGGAAAAGTAAGAACTTCTCTCCTTTCCTAATCATCTTGATTTCGAAAATACTTGTTTTTTTTCTGGGGGGGGGGGTATTTTCATCTTTTTTTAATGTTTACTTCGGACAAATCGAAGAAAATGACAAATTCGCCCCGAACTCGATTTTGAAACTTACTTTTTGTCCCCCTTTATCCTTTCGTGAATTGACGCCACTGCTTTAGTAGGTCGATCTATATATTAAATTTGAATTATTTTTTCAAAATGGGTGAGTGTGAATTCTGGATAGAACTCTCCCTTTTCGAAAGAACCCTGTGTTCTGTTTTTTGTCATCTCCAGAGACCACATTTGGTAGTGAAGGCCAAACTTTTGGCAGTTGGCAGTGAAACCTTGCTAGTCGTGATTTCGTCGAATTGTGGCCTGGTGCTGTTCAGTAAAACCTTGCTAAATCTTTCGGGATTTTAACTAAAGTGTGGCCTGTTACTGCTCAGTAAAACCTTGCTAAATCTTTCGTCATTTTAACTAGAGTTTGACCTGTTGCTGTTCAGTAAAACCTTGATAAAACTTTCGTGATTTCAACTAAATTGTGGCCTTGAAGTGTGACCTGTTGCTGCTCAGTAAAACCTTGCTAATTTTTTGTGATTTTGACTAAAATTTGGCCTGTTGCTGCTCAGCAAAACCTTTCTAAATCTTTCTAAATCTTTCGACTGAAACTTCATATGCTCAAAATAAACTAAGACCTCATAAGAATTAACATTAAAATTCATTCAAATATTAATTGATTCATTTAACTTTGTTTGTTCATAATGAAATTGTCTATTTAGAAATTGTCTATTTGTATTTGCTGCTGAATGGATATGCATTGCATCTTCCTACATAGTTGAATAGTGTCTTTTATTTAGCTCTGAATTTGGGTATATATATATATATATATATATATATATATATATATATATATATATATATATATATATATATATATATATATATATATATATATATATATATATATATATATATATATATATATATATATATATATATATATATATATATATATATATATATATATAAATATTTTTATAAATATTTATATAAATATTTTTATAAATATTATATTTTTATAAAAATTTTATAAATATTGGAAAAGTAAAATAAAGCTCCAGTTTAAAAGTCAATTTGCAGGCATATATAGTTTGATTACTAAAAATCATTAAAATTGCCTTAGGAAAACGTTACGTCCAAAAAATGGCATTTTACGAATAAATAAAAGAAAAATTCTCAAATAGTGTGATTAAGGACATCTATACTTTTTGAAGATGTTTCCACGTTACAAGACAGCGTTAATATAGTTATTCTGTATCAGAAGCAACGCTGTAGCGTGGTCTATAGTACATTTCCTGTAGATCCAACGCTTTATTATTATTTATTATTTTTTTTTCCCCGAGACACTTCACACGGCAGGGGTCATTGTAGAAAATTCGCAGGGGGCTCAGCCAATTGGAAATCGAGATCTCTAGTGCCCTTTCTAGTATTCAACAAGTAGTGGAGGGCACCTCGCCCCCCCCCCACGCCCATCCTTCCCCCAAACACATCCACTACATAAGTTGAGATGGCCCTTGTGTTCGGAAGAGTTCATTTCCACATTTTTGAGGAGGATACTCCCCCACAACCCTCAGGGCAAGGGTTTTAAGTTATGCCCTGGGGGAATATAAGGTTTTTATAGAAGGCGTTGTCGTAGAAACTTCAAAACAGGCTCATTCCATTGGAAATTAAAGGGCTAGTGCCCTTTTAATAGTCGAAAATGATTGGAGGGCAAATAGCCCCCGCCCCCACGCCCATCATTGCCCCAAACACATCCCATCAAAATTTTGAGGTAGCCATTTTGTTCAGCGTGGTTGATTTCCAGATAGAAAATATATTTTTGAGGAGGATACTCCCCCACAACCCTCAGGGCAAGGGTTCTAAGTTATGCCCTGGAGGCATGTAAGGTTTTATAGAAGGCGTTGTCGTAGAAACTTCAAAACAGGCTCATTCGATTGTAAATTAAAGGGCTAGTGCCATTTTTAATAGTCCAAAGTGAGTGGAGTGTAACTAGCCCCCTCCCCCCCCCACGCCGATCATTTCCCCAAACACATCCAATCAAAATTTTGAGATAGCCATTTTGTTGAGCGTAGTTGATTTCCAGATAAAAAATATATTTTTGAGGATGAAACTCCCCACAACCCTCAGGGCAAGGGTTTTAAGTTAAGCCCTAGGGGCATATAAGGTTTTTATAGAAGGCGTTGTCGTAGAAACTTCAAAACAGGCTCATTTGATTGGAAATTAAAGGGCTAGTGCCCTTTTTAATAGTCGAAAGTGATTGGAGTGCAACTAGTCCCCCCCCCCCCCGACGCCCATCATTTCCCCAAACAAACCCAATCAAAATTTTGAGATAGCCATTTTGTTCAGCGTAGTTGATTTCCAGATAGAAATTATGTTTTTGAGGAGGACACTCCCCCACAACCTTCAGGACAAGGGTTTTAAGATATGACCTTGGGGCACATAATATTTTTATAGAAGGCTTTGTAGTATAAACTTCAAAAAAGCTTAGTCAATTGTAAATCCACTTGGATAGTACAGTTTTTAATAGTCGAAAGTTATTGGAGGGACACTAGCCCGCCCCCCACGCCCATCATTCCCCCAAACACATATAATCAAAATTTTGAGATAGCTATTTCCTTCAGCATAGTTGATTTCAAGATAGAAAATATCTTTTTGAGGAGGACACTCCCCCACAACCCTCAGAGCAAGGGTTGTAAGTTATGCCCTGGGGACATATAAGGTTTCTATAGAAGGCGGTGTCGTAGAAACTTCAAAATAGGCTCTTTCGATTGGAAATTCAAAGGGCTACTGCCCTTTTTAATAGTCGAAAGTGATTTGAGGGCAGCTAACCCCCCTCTCACGCCCACCTTTCCCCAAACAACATCCAATCAAAATTTTGAGACAGCTATTTTATTAAATGTAGTCTTAAGTTCAGGAAATTCGGTCTTTGAGGATAACAATTTCTCCACAGCCCTTAGGGCAAGAGCTGTAATTTAAGGATTCTCCGAATCCTTCCCATTATTTCTTATGGAAGGGATGCTCTTATAAACTTTGGAAAGGTCTCATTTGACTGAAAATTGAAAGTTCTTGTTCACTTTTCAAGAGTCAAAAGAGATAGGAGGGTGATTAGCCCCCCTCCTACACGCCCTAAATGCATCAGATAAAAATTTTGATATAGACATTTTGTTAAAATAGTTCAAAGTTCTGATAACAAAAAACTCCGGTGTCGACACAGCCCACCAGGGCCCGGGGGTAGGTGTTGTAAGTTATGCCCTGGGGAATAACTCATTAAAGGGGGGTTTATAACTTATGGGAAGGGGTTTTGTATGGGAAGAACACATAGGAAATCTATTATAATTATCCAATTATAAGGTTAAAATACATACTCTGAGATAGATGTAAGATTGCTTTGGCACACAGAATCCTATTAAGGTCAATTCCAAACAGACGTGATCCCTTTTTGTCAGCAAGTGAAATGGTCTAAACCCCCTTATTTGAGCTATTTTTCAATCCATTCATTGTTGTCAATCGCTGTCCACAAGTTTATGCAAGCTGTCTATTGTTCATATATAAGGTTTTTATCAAAGAGGTAAACGTATAGACTTTGAAAAAAGCCTCATTCGATTTAAATTGAAAGTTCTAGGTCCGTTTTTTAAAGTCAAGAATAATCGGACCGTAAAGCACCCCCCCCCCATGCCATAAAAACTTGAAACTTTTTGCAATCAAAAACTAACAAAAATTAATTAAAAAAAACTTTCCGAAAAATATGTTTTTAAAATAAAAGTAAAGGCAATTTTAAACTTAAGCTCAGGAGATACAAATACCTGTTAAAATTAAAACTCAAAACGACCAGAAATTACTATTAAAGAATAAATGAAACCCAAAACGAACTGAAATTAAATTAACAATAATTGCAAAAAACATACAACAAGTAATAATATAAATTAATAAATAGATCTTAAAGCGAGTAATGCCTAGATTGAATATGAAAATCAAGCTTAAAACGAAAACAAATATTTTACTATTAAAGTATAAATGAAACTTAAAACGAAGAGAAATTAAATAACAATCAATGCGAACAAACATACAATATATATTAATGTAGATGAATAAATAAATCTTAAAACGAGTGAAACTTAAATTGAATATGCAAATCAAGTTTGAATTGAATAAAAATAACTAAAAACAAGAGTTTGGGTGTCGTCTCACTGCAGAAGCCTAAAACCTACTGCGTCATTGGTGCTTTACTGAGAACGAATTATATTACAAATGTTTTCTTTTGTACTTAATATTGAAAATAAATATTAAAATTACAGTAAAATTTTGAACTGATGAGCTTTTAGCAATTAATATCATTATGCATCAAATATTCAGTTTAATTGATTAGTTCTTTTCAAGATTGGTCAAGACAAATATAGTTTCACTACAAGCAAAATTTGGATACTACCCCCTTCTTTAACTGTAAAAATCTAAAGCCTTCTGCGTCATTGGTGCTTCACTGAAAACGAATTAATCGTATATTACAAATTTATTATTTTCCAGTTCTTACAGCATTGAAAATGAAAATAAAATTACAGGGAAAAAAAATCTTGAACTGATGGATCTTTCAACAATTAATATCATTATATATCTAATATTCAATTTGATTTTGTTTATACTTTCCAAGACTGTTCAAGACTCGTGTAGTTTTGCCATTTTTTTCAAATCTGCCATTTTTACTAACTCATCGCGTTGGTTTGTTATATTCTATGCCTTCTAGGCATTTCTATTTGAGCGTAAAACTGCACCTCAAACTTTGTGGAACATGCATTTTCTTGCATGAAACACTAAAATATAATCAAACGTCTAGTTTCGGAGTGTTCCACCACTCGCAAGCAAGTGCCATTGGTACTTTTGAATCCGAATGGTCAATTTAGGGGGTGGAGGGTAGGCTAATTCTCGCAGCAGCCCCATTCCGTCGTGGTATGATTCACACTTTCAACACATGGCGTCCGGACTATCATATAATCTACCAAGCATACAACTACCCCAAATCAGTATCAACAAATAAATGAAACCCAAAACGAACAAATATTAAAATAAATATTAGAGTCAAACTCAAAACGAGCATAAATTAATATGAGGAGGGTTCAAAACCCCTATGCTTTCTAAAAGCCAGAATATAATTTGTACTTTACTGAAAAAAAATTCAAATGAGTTTACTGAAAAAAAAAATGTGTATTGTCAATTTAATATACATATGCTGATATTTATTCCCTAAAATCTTAATTAATTAAAGAATTGTTTTCAGTAAAGCACCAATGACGCAGTAGGTTTTAGGCTTCTGCAGTGAGGCGATACCCAAACTCTTGTTTGTAGTTATTTTTATTCGATTCAAATTTGATTTGCATATTCAATTTAAGTTTCACTCGTTTTAAGATTTATTTATTAATTTACATTAATATATATTGTATGTTTGTTCGCATTGATTGTTTATTTAATTTCTGTTCTTTTTAAGTTTCATTTATACTTTAATAGAAAAATATTTGTTTTCATTTTAAGCTTGATTTTAAAATTCAATCTAAACATTACTCACTTTAAGATCTATATATTCATTTATATTATTACTTGTTGTTTGTTTTTTGCTATGATGTTTTATTTAATTTCTGTTCGTTTTGGGTTTCATTTATTCTTTAATAGTAATTTCTGGTCGTTTTGAGTTTGAATTTTAACAGGTATTTGTATCTCCTGAGCTTAAGTTTAAAATGGCCTTTACTTTTCTTTGAAAAACTTATTTTTCGGAAAGTTTTTTTTTAATTAATCCAATCAAACCCCATTACTTCTGTGGCTATTTTCTCATACAGACAGCAGGGAATATAAATAAATACAGCATATAAAGCTCATAGACACTATTTGCCCCTATTGCCACGTATTATTTGTCACTTTTCTATTTTTATAAGATATTGTTAATATGGTAGTTCTATTTCCAATCAAATCCCATTAATTCTGTGGCTATTTTTTGATACAGACAGCAGGGAATATAAATAAATAAAGCATATAAAACTCATAGACACTATTTGGCCCTTTTGCCATGTATTATTTGCCACTTCTATACCTATAAGATTTCGTTAATATGCTATTCCTCTTTCAAATCACATTACTTATGCGTTTAATTTCTAGCACAGACAGCAGATAATACAAATAAATTCAGCAAACAAAACTAATAGCCACTATTTGCCGCCTTTGCCATATTTGCCACTTTCTATATCTATAAGATTTTGTTAATATGGTAGTCCAGTTTCAAATCAAATTCTATTACTTATTGGTCTATTTTCTGGCACTGATAGCAGAGAATAAATATAGATTCAGCAAACAAAACTATTGGCCACTATTTACCCTTTCGCCACGTTTACCACGCATCATTTGCCACTTTTATTCGCTATTCATTTTTCTGAGCTATCCGTTTTTGGTATTAATCCACTTACATAAAAGTATGGTAATAACTTTTATTGCCATACATTACCTTCACATACATATATTGTATGTGAAGTAAAAAGTATACTTTAGCTAATCACGTATGAATTGTAGATCAAAAGGATGGGTCAGCACCTCTTACCCCGATCCAACCGTTGAGCTTACATACAAGAAAGTAGGAGATGGACACGCCCTTCGAATGTGGCGCGCTGGTTTGCACATCCCAGCACCTCCATCGGAAATCCTTTCAAGACTCTTATATCAGCGTCATCTATTTGACGGTAATCTAGCAGCTTGGAGAATGATAGAAAAGTTAGATACCGACTCTGACGTCACTCAATTTGTTTCTACAGGACTTGACCTCCAAGAAATAAATCAAACCTGCTTACTAAGGTAAATCTTGTTTATTAGATTTTTAATTAGTAGGTTTAAAAGTGGAATGGAATATTTTCAATCTAGATTAAGCATATAATGTCTGGATAGTCTGTGTGAAAGACAGACTCTTCAAAGTATGAATATTAGCGATTCAAGTATTTTCTTACTTCCTCTTTGCCAATCTGCCATCTAGCAGTTATTGATATTGAGTATCATCAGGTTGATTAATTTTTAATTAGTTTCCTTTTCCTCACCATCATAAGTGGTTACTTTACTTTTATTATTAATTCATATACCCAAATATGGATTGTACAAGCAAGATTTATAAAATTATTTTTCTTTTAGAGAGTATTAGGTTTTTGCATTTTTGTAATAGTGTGAAGAATCAATTGGAAAAGTATTGCTATTTCTAAAGACTAATCCAAGCTATTCTTCTAGTGGCACTCATCTCGTCTAGCGTCAATTCTAGTTTGTATTTTGTGCCTATCTAGTTGTGAACACTATACCTATTGTTCACCATTCCTTTACAGAAGAAATAGAAGATACTCATATCAATGCACCAGATGTTGTAATATGACAGCCAAAATATTAATGAGAATATCCACTCCACTTTCTTCCGTTTTGCAAAATAACTACTGAGACATCCAATTTGGACACACAGTTCAAAGCTTATCAATGGTCTTCATATAGCAGATCCTACTATAGCTGTTGCTGAACTTACGAAGAAACACAACCAAAAGATTTCAAAACATGCTTGGAACCAACTTCTTCTACACAAGTCACATTGTTATAGTTGTATATAATTGATTTAAAAAAACGAAGTTTCTCTGATGAAAAAAAGCTATAATTAAATTCATTGTCGCATTTCTTCTTAAACTTCAAATCGACTTCAGAAGAGACCAACTTTGAGTAAATAACCAAAGAGTGCATATATTTATGTACTATTTTAAATTTGTGTATACTTCCTTGTTTTTGCAATTTCTTTGCATTTAATCTATTGTTGAGAAAATTTATCACCGATATTTAATCTTTTTATTTCTCACTTTGTAAATATCTACTTTATCTTCTCTTATCATATCGGAATCGAAAAATAGTAGGTTTTTTATCTGGCAAATATTATTGAAAAGCTGATGATCTATGCAAGAGGCTGTCGTGAATGAAGTATTGATGCTTGTCACATTATTACAGTTTGATGTGTTTCTTTTACTAGTTGTTTTTTATGTTTCCTTTCTTGTTTCATATCTTTTTCCTTTATTATTATTCATTTTTACTCCACTGTTTATCTTTCTAATATATGTGGATAAAAAATAAATATGATACTATAAATACTTTATTATTTAACATATTGCTATTAAAATTAAGACTAAAATATATTTTAAAACTTATTGATTATTTGGAACTATGAGAAGATATATTTCAGAATTCAAATTTAGAGACATTACCTAAGAAAATAATAAATTATGTAGCTCAAGAAAATTAAGGTGAAAATTAATAATAAAGTAATCACCGTAACGTTCAGAAATCCAATTTGTCTGAATTGTGGGAGTACGGCTAAGGGATGCTGTGACTGAGTGTAAACACTACATTTCTTACAGATCATGGAGAACTAATCTCTTTGGTGGCGGAAGCGCTTTAGTCGAGACATCAATTGAACATAACGAAGCTCGAATAATTCCTGCTGCAATCCCTCGAATTGTGCTTGCTTCTCGATACCTGATTGAGCCGGCTGGTTCTGGTCACTCAAAAATTACGTACCTTTCACGGATTGACTTACGGTGGGTACTGAATTATTTTTATTGTTTTCTGATCTCAGTTGCAGCAACCTGTCACAGGGCTCGGAATTTGATTCCATTGATGAAATTATGCGAAACCAATGAAAGCTCAGGAAAATGATGGTGTTCTGTTCATTTGGAGTTTGTCTTTAAAAGTGTCATTCATCCTGTCATTGAGTACATGGAGAAGAATACTTTTAAAAGAGTTTTGTGTCAGACTTAATAAGGCACAAGAAACATTATAGAAGTAATAAATAAAAAAATATATAAGCAAAATTCCAGTTAAATTTTTTGATAACAATTCTCTTTGTTGTAAAATTTAGTTTCTCTGACCGCAAAGAAAAAAAACGCACAGAGTTCACGTAATATGACTTTACTTGCTGTCTATAACATTATATTGTATAGTTTTTTAATAATTTGCTAATAATTATTTTACCTCTGTCTTTTCAATGATTTTCATACTGCTTATAAAAAAATATGTTAAAGTTGACGAGATTTAAGAATGTAGGACCAGCATATAATATTTAAGGAGTAGAGGATATCATCGAGGGGTCACCAAGTCTCAGAAATCGCGTACACCTGGTAGATAGTGCCAAGCGTGCCGAGATTGTGCCAAGCGTGGTGGAACTGTGATAAGCCTTGTGGGAACTCTGCCAAGTTTGTCGAAACTGTGCGCGGTGCACGGGACACTTTTGTCGAGATGTATACCAGGCGGTTGGAAGTGAGTAACCCCCCAGATATCAGGATATTTCTTTTGTGTGGTGACTCCTTACCCCGCCGAAATTTTTCAACATTAAAAAATTTTAAATTTTATTCCAAAAAGTATGGGAAAAGGACAAGAAATGAATCTTTGCACCACAGCACCCTGCCAACACAAACCGTGCATTTCAACTATATAGCCCGAAACAAATTCGGGCTATATAGTTGCACATTAGGGGGGGGGGAGTAAAGCGTAGCATATATTAAATGCGTAACCTAACCTAGGTACCTTTTCTTGCCCTTTTAACCCCAAAAAAACTAAAGTTTAAATATAGTTCCTGGATTCAGAAACCCCTTGTTTATAAAGCGTCAGATTGGAATAACCGGGTAATACCTATTTGATTTTCGCTTTTATCGAGTGGCTGTCTCGTGTGTTTTCCAGCTAATAGGACAGTACCGAATATTCTTGGGGGGGGGGGGGAGGTGTTACAAAAAAACTTCAAAAACGCATCAATTTTTTTTATATATATACTCATTTTTGTTATGTTTTTACGAGTCGGACCAAAATTTCTGGGGAGGATGGTTAGGAAGCCTTCCAACCCCCTCCCCCTGGATACGACCCTGCTCATTAGTACATGCATGAACACAGGAATTTATGTCCAAGACCTCGAAGATATATATCATTTCACGCCTATGTGAAAATACTAATAATACGAACAATAAATACTTACATGCTTTTCTAATAAAAGCCGTACTTTTGTTTATATAAGATAAGATCTGTTTAATATAAGATGCTTTATAAGCCAAAATAGTAAGCGTCTACGCAGGTGCATCATGTCTACAGTCAAATCAGTACTATAACACCCATAAGTAGATTTGTAACATCAAATGCCTTTTAAAGCGTTATGAATAAAATACCGAGGAAAGTAAATAATGAATGAATTAAGACGTATTTTGGTACAAACAGAAAAATTCAAAAAAGGGGAGGGCAACCGGGTCAGTTGCCCGGGTGCCACAGTCGGGGGGGGGGGGGGGTTGATTGGGGGTTTGCCAACTTTCATCAGATTTTTCACTTTGATTCTGTTTTTGCTTATATTTGAGTCAGGAGGGGGGCACTGCAAAAAACTTCACCGAGTGCCATCACACCCTAGTAACGGGTCTGGGTACAAGAGGCTGGTTAAATAAATAATTATTCTTTTTTATTTAAAATTTTCTGTTTGTTCCAAAATAGTTGGACTTCGTGCTTTGAAATACACATGGGTGTCCATAAGCTGAATTCCAGGGAGGGGGGGGGGGCAAACCTCGTCTTATTGGCACTTTTAATGATATATGATAGAAATCTCAGAACAAAAATATAAAAATAAGGCAACATCATTTATCCAGGGGGGCCGGTGCCCCCCCCCCCCGCCTTTATGGGTGCCCATGGAAATACATTCAATTAATCATCAATCATTTCATTCAGGAGAGTAGAAGTCAAACCAAGAACTAAACTGTTATTTGGCCCACTGGACCGGATTGAATTCCCTTTCCTGTATCTTAATTGGGTATTAACGTAATTACAAGTGTCATTTTCTTTCTATTTTTTTTCTGTCGTTATAACTTTTATAATTGTATATTTCTTACAATTTTTCGCGAGAATTACGTTGCTATAATGTTTTTATATACACGTTTAAATTCAGTTGGATTCCATCCTGATTAAACGGCAATTCATAAACGAAATTGAACTGTGTCATTTATTTAGTGCAAATTCAAAAGTTCAAATTATGTCAAAAACACAATTTGGGATCAAATATATATCCATCGTTTTTATCGATATATTGGTAATAATATTAGAAATATTATTACTTATAAAATTTTTATCACTGCTGCAACAACACTCACTGGCAAATCCTTAAAATAAACTACAACAAACACCAAACACAATTTTTGACATTTCTTTTATTTGTCAGAGGCGAGTGTTTAGTCCTTCAATAGGATTCTTATGGTCTGTATTGGTCGTAAATTTAAGTTTTTAAATTATCATCAGAAAAAATTTTGGATTGGTTGGAATTGATTGAATTTATTATTCAGGATTTTTGGGTTACTCCTATTCTAACTCCAAGGCAGGGTATTTTACTAATCGTTATTTTTGTTTCCTTATGCTCCTCAACAGCAGCGCCACTAAAAAAATTTTACGGCGGGGGGTAATGTTGAGACTGATCACATTTCATTGATTTAATGTTTCTTATTTTCACCAGCCCATTTACGTAACAATACATAAGTTAGCCAGTAAAATAGCGTAGCTTCGTTCTACTATTTTGTCAAATATATTTATTTTTCTTCCGACTGGTTGAAAACAATGGATGAGCTGCTTCCTCTCATCCTCTCCCTTTTCCCTCCCTGCTCCCTCCCCGTCCTATCATTAAGCTATTTTTTTTTTGTACTATTATTGCTATAACTCTTTTGCAAACATGTTCAAAATTAGTTAGATTTCATCATGATGACAATTACCACTCATAAATGAAATTCCAGTAGGTATAATTTATTCAACCAAAATGATAAATTTCAGAAATTTTTGAATGTCAGAATTTCTATGTAGCAATAATAATAACAATAATCTGTCTGTACAAAAGCCAACATGGTTCGTAACAGAACTGATAAAAACAAAACATTAATTGACAGTGCTTAATACCAAACACATAAATATGTTCATTACCAACCTACAGAAAAATAGCTCTAAGGTTCAGTCCTAGCCTCAAGAATTTCTCCAGCTTTAGGAGCGTGTTACTTTAGCATTTGTAAAGGATAAAAAGAAGGGCGCAATCTCCAAAATACTTTTCTACTTTATTCTTTTCCAATTATTTTCATCATTAAATTTTCCACAAAAATTTTAATTTTTTTTTAAATTAATCATTAAATTCATCATTAGGAGGGCGAAAGAAGGGCGATAGATTCATCATTAAATTCTATTGATTCTTCACATTCCCCATCCAAAATGTGAAATATTTTCATTAATATACCCCACCCCCCTGCTCAACTCAGTGTAATTAATATGCTAATGGCTTGTAGAGAGGACAATGTGTTATAGCTTCAGATTGTTGTCCTGAAACATTGTTGAGTAAGGAAATTTTGTTTTATATAATTAATAACTTTTTTTGCAGAGGTCGAACTCCAGAGTGGTATAACAAAGTTTATGGTCATTTGATAGTCCAAGACTTGGAGAACCTCCGAGCCTCTTTCATTATCACAGAAGTACTTCCAGAAACTACGCTTTAGCTGTGATATTCCAGTCAGTTTGTTAATCAAAAGTTTAATTTCATAGTGTCACCAAAAATTACTTTTCCCTGTTAAATTTATGCTTTTTTGTGAACAAAGGTTTTATTATATTGTCGTGACGATTTTTTACTAATTTGAACTTAATTTTAGTTTGTAATTCCCTTACTTAAAGTGGGTCTATTTTATTTCATATTTTTGCTTAACAGGTATTTCCGATCCCCCCCCCCCCCAAGGGAAGGATTACCTCCTTATTTTTATATTTGTTTCTATAACACTTTAATTTCCATATGTCCCTGTGTTTTACCGTTTTGGTAAATTTACCCCATCACTTCAGAAATGTGGAGCTCCTCTCCATATGAAATAAACTCTTACATACGCTTTCGACCAAAGAATATGGGTAACTTATAAGACTGGAAACTGGCGCTACTGAGGTAAAAAAAAAAAAAAAATCAATGCCATCTAGTGTATGACGACACTTGTTATTTTTTCAAGCTCTGTAATCAATTCTCTGTCACGAACTGAGATCAGACGCTAATCACTACCCTAATTTTACCAATTATTTTAATTAAATTAATTACACTAATTTTGTCAACAACGGGGTTTATGCTTCTGTCAAC
This sequence comes from Artemia sp. Qi Xiang Cuo, assembly GCF_049724085.1. Lineage (NCBI taxonomy): Eukaryota > Metazoa > Arthropoda > Branchiopoda > Anostraca > Artemiidae > Artemia > Artemia sp. Qi Xiang Cuo. Next base: position 68,980,771 of record NC_142798.1, read on the forward strand.
AACGGGGTTTATGCTTCTGTCAACAAGGAGGTCTATGAAATAAAGTCTGAATACTAAACATTGCCCTAGAAAAGAAAATAGTTTGCGAGAGGATGTTCCAAGGAAACAGGGTAACACATAAAAATTCGAACTAACAAAATATTGACTAAACTAATAAACACTGACTAATACGGGTCCAGACTAAAACATATTGGAAGGAATTTATCTGTCGTCTAATGCATCAAAGGAAAAGCTGTATTATTAAACTGGCACTGCAAAGTTTCTGATTTGAGGCTAGTGTTGCACACTGTGTGTCAGAAATACCTCAGACTTTCTAGGGTGCAGCAGGTAAGTCAGCTGTGGTGAATAGAAAGCTAACTCTCTAAAAATATGTGCTCGCACGATCGTTCAAGTTTGTTTTCCTATATATTATCGGTGCTCCAGATACTTAGTAGTGTTTATTTTTTGCAAATTATGATATATGTCCCTTTGCCAAATAGAATAGAGGTCAGAATTGCCATCATCCGACATCAAAATCATTCTTTGCTTTCAGGTGTACCATCTTGTGGAAGGGGGGTGGCAAACGCTCTAGATTTAGAAAAAATCTCTCTTTTATGCATTAAAAAAACCGAATCTTAACCAAAAATCCTTGATTTTGAAAAACGTCATTTTTTCTATTTTAATCTCAAAAGTCGGAGAAATCCATGATACTCCCCCCTATATCTTCGTGAATTTTTGCTACTGTTTATTATATCTTGAAGGCTGAAGAAAATCTTACGTGTGTACACAACTGCTCGTTATGAACAACCAGAAAACCGAAACCACATAGCCTTCAAGATATAACAAACAAGGAAAAATATAGAATTCACGAAAATATAGGGGGGGGGGGGGTGTATTTTCTTATTATTTTAGGTAAAACCGTAAAAAGGATTTTCTTCTAAATCTAGTGAGTATTTTGAAAGGGGGAAAAAATTGGACTATTTAAACTATGTGGGAGGAAGGAACCATACATTGTATAGTACATAGAACATAGGCTAGGAAGTGTTTTTAGATTTGTTGGCCTTTAAAAAGGCCGTTGGGTGGGAGGCGGCAGTTAATCACGTGAATGGATACCTTTAATCACCAAAGCTATACATGGTGTGACCTTGACGCTTAAGAGTGTAGTCTATATCTGTTGCTCCGTAATATATCCCTAGGAGTTATACCTACCCATTTAAACCCGTGCTCTCCCTTCGTCTTTGCTGTGTTCCCTATGAGCACTGAGCAAATGTGCTCCCTATATGCTCTTAGCTACCCATTTAAACTCTATCTCTCTCTTCTTCGTTGTTCTACTCCATATAAGCACCTGTGCTCATACGCTCCCTGTGTGCTTTTACCTACCCATTTTGACCCTTCATCTTTGCTTTGTTCCCTACGAACACAAGTGATCATATGCTCCCTATGTGCTCCTATCTACCCATTTAAAATTATGCTTTCCCTTCATATTTGTTTTGCTCCCTATGCTAACCTGTGCTCATATGCTCCCTATGTGCTCTTACCTACCCATTTAAACTCATGCTCTCCTCTCGTCTTTGCTGTTCTTTCTATGAGCACATGTGCTTCCTAAGTGCACTTACTTACCCGTTTAAGCTCATGCTCTCCCTCCGTCTTTGCTGTGCTCCCTGGTTCTAGGCGTTTACCCTCCCCCCCGGTGATTACCCCCCGGAAAACACCTCCCCGCAGAAAATACCACTCCCCCTGGAAAATACCCCCCCCCCCCCCGTGGAAATTAAGGCTTTCCAAATTTACAAATAAAATAAACTTTGATCAGCGATCATCATAAAACACTAAAATGAAACACTACATTAACCTAGTAATAGTACTTAATACATGAAAAATCGGTCATTGAAAAAAAAAAAAAAAAAAAAAAACACTTAAATGAAACATTACATCTACTTTATACTTTTTTTTTTTTTTTTTTTTTTTTTTTTTTTTTTTAGTTAACAAAATTTCCAGATACCTCGCTGTTCTTCTGTAATTTTTAGTGGCCATACCTAGAAGGATTTGTTTTCTGACTTCAAACTGTCCAAATACTTTACCCCCCCCCTCCTTATGTGCAAATATATAGCCCAGATTATATAATTGCCAGCTATTCTTTCACTTGTCTTTGTGTTGTCAAACAGTTTGTGATAACGAACTGTAAGTAAGGAGCGACCCGGCTCAATGGTAACCGAAACTCTAAAAAACGGAATTTTGATACCAATAGATACATCAAAAGAATCACATTTTAATGCTAATTTCAAAAATATAAGTTTCATCAAGTTTAATTATACCCATCAAAAGTTACGCGCCTGAGAAAATTTGGCTGATTTTTGAAAAAAGAGGGAAAGACCCCCTAAAATTATAGAACCTTAATGAAATTCCCACCATCATATTCAGCGTATCAGATAACCCTACTACAGAGGTTTCAAGCTCCTATCTACAAAAATATGGAATTTTGCATTTTTTGCCAGAAGAAAGATCACGGGTGCGGGTTTATTTGTTTGTTTTTTTTCCCCCAGGGGTTATTGTATCGACCCAGTGGTCCTAGAATATCGTAAGAGGGCTCATTGGAACGGAAATTAAAAGTTCTAGTGCCATTTTTAAGTGACCAAAAAAATGGAGGGCAACTAGGCCCCCTCCCACGCTCATTTTTTTCTCAAAGTCACCCAATTAAAATTTTGAGATAGCCATTGTGTTTAGCAAAGTCGAAAATCTAATAAATATGTCTTTTAAGATGACTTAATCCCCCACAGTTCCCAGGGGAAGGGCTGCAAGTTATGAACTTTGCCCATTGCTTACATATTGTATTGGTTATTGGGAAGTATACAGACATTTTCAGGAAGAACTTTTTTCTGGTGGGGGGGGGGGGGCTGGAGGAGGGGGTTACTCGGGAAAATCTTTCCGTGGAGGATGTTTTTTTGGGGTAAGGGACATTTCTATGAAGGGGGCGCCGGATTTCCAAGCATTATTTAAAAAACGATCAGAAATTAAATTAAAAAAAACAAGTACTTTCAACTGAAAGTAAGAAGCAACATTAGAACTTAAAATGAACAGAAATTATTACGTATATGAGGGGTTCTCCCCCAAGTCAATACTTCGCTCTTTACGCTACAGTTTTTTTTAGCGCTTTCAAAAGAGCTATCTATTCTAATTAAGCGGCCTTTGTGATTCAGGGGTGTGTGAATAATTTTTTTTTAACTTTTAAAGTAAAGAGCGTGGTATTGACTAAGGGGATAACCCCATCATATACGTAATAACATATATTTATTATAAAAAAAAACAATAAAAAAAAAACAAGCGATACGGCTCAATAGTTATCGAAACTTTTAAAAACGGAACTTTGATGTCAATAAATGTATCAAAAGAATGGACTTATAATGCTGATTCTAAATATATGAATTGTATTAAGTTTATTATTACTCATCAAAGTCTAAGAGCCTCAGAAAACTCACCTGATGTTTTAAAGAGGGGTGGAACATCCCCTAAAAGTGAAAAGTTTTTAATTAAAATCACACCGTCAGATTCAGCGTATCAGAAAACCCTATAACAGAGGTTTCAAGCTCATATTTGTAAAAACCTGCAAGTTTGTATTTTTTGCCAGAAGCAAAATTTACGAATATAGAAGTTCGTTACGTAAGTTAATTTGTAAATTACGTCAGAGCCAAATTTAGAGACATCCATTTAGCAAAAGAAAATTAAAAATTTTATGCAAATTTTGTTTACTTATTCAATGACGGTGGGCCAAAATAAAAGTTGCATCAACTAAAAAACGATCAGAAATTATACAAAAAAAAACAAGTTTTTTAAACTGAAAGTAAGGAGTGACATTAAAACTTAAAATGAATAGAAATCATTCCGTATATGAAAGGGGCTGTCCCCTCCTCAACACCTTGCTCTTTACGCTAAAGTTTGACTCTAGTCTCACAACTTTATTTTTTAAAATAAAAGAAAACTTTAGGGTAATGAGCGAGGCGTTGAGGAGGGGACAGCCCCTTTCATATACGGAATAATTTCTGCTCGGTTTAATTTTTAATGTCGCTCCTTACTTTCAGTTTAAAAAAAACTTGTTTTTTTATATTTAATCTCATGCTAAGATGAAAGAAACTAGTGTTCAAAACCAGTTTGTTATCGAGTTTTACGCAGCGTAAACTTGAGTGAGTGGCGAATAATATACAAGTACCAAAATTCCTTTCCTCTACGGAAATAAAAAAAAATGTAACTCAAATAAAATTCTCAAATTTGGAAAGCCTTATTTTCCACGGGGGGGTATTTTACGGGGGGGGGGGGGGTATTTTTCGCGCGGAAGGGGGTATTTTCCAGAGGGTATTTTCCGGGGGGGGGGTAATCGCTGGGGGAGGGGGGTAAACGCTGGCCACCGTGCTCCGTATGTGCTGTTACGTACCCGTTTAAACTCATTTTCTCCCTTCGTGTTTGCTGTGCTCCCTTTGACAAAATTCGTCAAAATAATCCGTTCAAACAGGCATGATACACAATCCTGCTTACCTCCTGATCCCCCCCCCCAAATCAGAGACTAACCTTGCTGCCTCCTTAGCCTCAGCAATATTACTATCGTGCACAGCACCAGTCACTTTACGTAATTATACACCAAGGATAACAACTTCAATAAAGGTTTTCTATCAGCTGAATAAACTACTTGTTGGTCATCTTTGAAAATGATTGAAGGGACCTATTTGCGTACTCCTTAACTATTAATCTAAGTGTGAAGTTTGAAAAAAAAAAAGGTCCTCTCTTTTTCCTAAAACTACTACTACTACTATCAACTCACTGCAGCACCAAGCCGCCTGTGACCAGCACAGCTATGCACGCTCTTCCTCCAGCCCAATCAATTCAAAGCCTCCCTTTTTACACCCTCCCACGAAGATCCCATTTCCTTTAAATATTCCTTTATGACGTCCTCTCACCGTAGACGAGGACGACCTGCTTTTCGTTTAGCCCTATACGGTTGGCCGAAAAGAACAATCTTTGGCAATCTGTCATCCTTCATCGCACAACACGCCCTAGCCATCTCAACCTTTCTTTCATTATAGCCATAGAGAGGGGTATTGAGCCACATTTTTAATACAGCCTATTGTTTGAAATACGGTCAGTCGGCCGGGTACCCAGAACAATCCTTAAGCAATTTCTCTGGAAAATATTTAGCAAATCTTCATCCGCTTTTCGAAGCGCCCATGCTTCAGAGCCATATTTGACTACTGTCATCACTGTAGCTTCTAATATTCTAATATTGGTTTGCAGACTTATCTTTCTATTCTTCCAAACTTTTTCTAATTGTGAAAGAACACCCTGAGGCTTGGCTATTCTACTTTTAACATCTTCACTGCTCCCACCATCTTTGCTAATAATACTACCACGGTAAGTGAAGCTGCCCCCTTGATCAATCCTTTCATTACCCAACGTCACCTTTTCATCTTCCTAGCTTCACTTATTCCTAGCGTTAGTGACTTAGTCTTCTTAACATTAATTTTCAAACCTATTCTAGCACCCTGAACTCGCAAAACCTCTAAAAGTTCATTCATTTTGCTCACACTTTCCTCTAGGATGCTTAAATCATCAGCGTAATCTAAGTCCAGGAGACTTTTCCCTCCCCATTTGATTCCGTGGTCTCCCATTGCCTTTCCTGTGCCCCTTAATACAAAGTCCTTCAAAATAATCCACATAAAGGGGGATAGAACACAACCCTCCTTAACTCCTGATTTAATACAAAACCAGCTGCTAACCTTCTTACCTACCTTAACCGCAGCAGTGTTATTCTCGTGCATAGCACTAATCACTTTAATGTATTTGTCTGGTATACCATACAAGGATAAAACCTCTGCTAAAGCTCTTCTATCAACAGAACCGAACGCTTGCTCATAATCTATACAACTAAGGACCAAAGGTGTTTGACAACTCAGGCACTTTTCAATTATTAAGCTAAGAGTGAAAATTTGGTCGACGCATCCTCTACCTTTTCTAAAACCGCACTGTTCTTCTCTTAAAACGTTGCCTACAGTATCTCTCAGTCTAAAAAGTATCTTATTACTAAGTAATTTGCTACCTACAGAGACCAGACTAATGCCTCGATAATTATCACACTAACTTTTATCACCTTTCTTATAAAGTGGCTTAATTAAGGTTTTCCTGAAATCATTAGGTACTTCCCTTTTTTCGAAAATTATATTCATAATCTTCAGTAACTTATTTCTTACCTCAGAGCCACCATATTTAAGAAACTCATTTACTATCCTATCAGCACCTGGATCCTTATTATTTTTTAATCAATTTAGTAGCCTACTGTCATCAATTCATGCTCAAAAAACAAATCTTATTTCACGTTCAAGGTATCACAAACTTTTTCGTTCTCGTTAACATATGTAATTGGACCTACGTCAGGGTTTGGGACATTCTTAAAGTGTTCTGTCCATCTCTCTTTAATCCTTTCCTTATCGCCAATTATGGCCCCATTCCTATCTTTAACTGGGTCAAGTCCGGATTGACTAATACCTCTCAATTTATTGACATGCCAGTACAATATTTTACTATTATGCCGTCTAGCTGCATCTTCCAGATCCTCGGCAGTTTTATCCATGGCCTCAACTTCAGACCTCCTTAGTCAATATTTTAATGCTTTCTCCACTTTCTTTACATTCCTTTTGTTTTCATATGATCTCTCACTCAGATAATTCTTGTAAAAGTCCTTTCTCCTTTCTATTAAACACAAAAGCTTTTTCACTAATATTCTTAGCTGCAGTCCTAGCTTTCTTCCCTACGACACCTTCAGCAACTTCACAAAATATTTTTCTAAAATTATTCCAACCATCTTCCACATTATCAAATTTTAGACTCTCAAGTTTAAAACCCCAGAACCCCAGTTTTAATCTTAAAATTTTATCTACAGAATCGACCAGTGCAAGAAGTATCGTATTTCTTAAGTAATTTGCTTCTTACTGAAATACAGCCAATACCTTTAAAATAAATATTTTTATTCTTATTCCTATTTCTAATCAAAAGGTATTATTCAAGTCATGAAATCTAGCTACTTCGATTTTAGATTTACTTCGATAATCGTCATCTTCTTGCCTCGAACTTCAAATGTGTCAAATTTCAAAAGAGAACAAATTTCAATAATGTACTGCCAGTTATATATATACTATCATGCATATATATATATATATATATATATATATATATATATATATATATATATATATATATATATATATATTTATGTATATTATATATTTTTTAACAAAGGTATGGTAGGTATCGATAACCTTATCCATGTCGAAATCCCTAACCCAATCATCATCATTATCATTTTCAATTTTTACACGTTTTGATTCTCGCTGTTCAGGTTGATTTTCATTGACTCGCTGCTCTTCATTTTCACTTCTGACTCGCTCACTTGTTTGGTGTCGTATGTCTTCTAACCACGTGTGTCTTTCTTCTTCATTTTCATTTTTAACATGCTCTAATTGTCGTCTTCGCATGTCTTCTAACCGTCCGTGTCTTTGCTCTTCATTTTCATTTTTGTCACGTTTTTGGATATTGATTACTTCAAACGATTTAGGCAATGATTTCTGCTTAAGGTATCCGTATTGGTGTTGTCACAATTGATGGTTCAGATTGTTAAATTTTAAATCTTATCACATTTGATAGTTCATGCGTTGGTTCCAAAGAGTCATCATTTATATTAACTGCAACTACAAATTTTTGTCTTTGGGGTCTTCCAACAGACATACTATATAAATAAATATTACGTTGGAAAATCAACAATCTTATTTATGCTATGCCTGACGCACCGGCACTTGGCACACGGCAGGGTTATATATACAGATTCTCACTGTCGCTCATCTTCGAGGTATTGAGGAGGGTACAGTCCCTCATATACGGAGTAATTTCTGTTCCTTTTAAGTTTAATGTTGCTCCTTTCTTTCAGTTGGATTTTTTTTTCTTCATATAATTTCTGGTCATTTTTCAAATAATGCAGGGAAATCCGGCTCCGCCGACATAGAATTTTACTCCCTTAAAATTTCCTCCCACGTAAAATACCCCCCCCCCCCCCCCGACAATTGCATCTACGCCGAAAATTCTCCGGGAATTTTTTTTGTGGATGATTCAACCTGAGAAATTCTCCTGAATATATTATCATCAGAAAAAAAAAATTAGTTTCTGATCGATTTTCAAATCATACCGGAATCTCCCCCTTCCTTTGAAAATGTTTTTCCAGGAAATCTCTCCAAAAGTGGAATGTTGCTGCCGTGGAAAATTCCCTATGTAAAATTTCTTCCGCAGAAAATTTCACTATGGAGAATTTTTCCCGCAGAAAACTATCCTTACAGCAAAATCCTCCAGACATTTCAACCCTGCTGAAAATTCCCCCGAAACGTATCCACATGTGAAATGGAATCGGTCCAAAGAAAGTAAGACAAATAAAAAAAATTTCGCATAGGGATTCTAGCAAATTCTCCCAGTGTGAAGTTCCCCCTGGAAATTTCACACCGGGAAATTTCCCTTCCAATGGAAAATTCTCATCGTGGACCCCCCCCCCCCCCCCGCCTGAAGAATATTTGTGAGCTTCCCAATAACAAATACTATACTCTGGTAAATTTCATAACTTACAGCCCTTTCTTCTGGGGCTGAGGAGGGTCATGTCATCTCCAAAGGCTTAGTGAGAGGTATCAGCGCTAATTTTTTTTTACATTTGATTTACATTAATTTTCGCTATCATATCTATTTTTTTTTTCACCCTTGGTTTTTTACGCTAAAGTTTAACTTTTGCATTTAGAGTGCTTTGAGACTGAAAAAAGCCCATGAAAAAACTGTGCTTTTATTTTGTTTTTAAAAAGTGGGTCTGAAACGTCAAAATAATCATTTTCATCCTGTCCTGCATCATCACTGTCCTGACATCATCTGACCAAGCAGTCTCTCTTTCTTTGACGCATGATTGTGAATGATGAGGATATTTAAAGTTGCTTCTCTTTTGAGAAAACCCACTAGCCATATGCACACAGCAAATTGGGATAGCTGATCCACTGAAAGCTCCAGAGATAGCAGCCTTCTCTTTATCTTCATGTTGTTACGTTTATATTTTTAGAGGAAGACTTTCCAGAAAAATATTTCTCCTGGCAAATGCCCCATGTCAAACCCATCGGACGAGGGCTAAACTCAAAGTGATAAGAAAAAGTAACTAACTAGTATATTTTCGTAACAAACAGAATTTCATAAAAGCCATTGAGTCCCTTTTATAGCCTAACGATATTCATAGTCAAAATATATTCATGAAACTGAAGAGACACAAGAAATTAAATCCTCTCCATATTGATTGGAGGGGCAAATAACAATACTCTTGGCCAAAAAATACACCTTCGAGGGTTTCTGGAACCCCTTCCCCAAAGAATGGAGTTCAACTGACTTTCACACCTTTACTAATAATTGTGCGCACTAGTGGAATGGTGGCTAACTATCTCTCCATTTTGTATGGACTGTGTAACTTTATATTTAGAGGGAAATGTAGCACCATCCGGCAGTGCGACCACTGAAACTAGGGCAATATTCATACAAATTACAAAAATTACATGTTATTAAGATATATCCCAGTTTTTCGGCCGAGTCGGGCCGAAATCGATATTTATCTATTTTGAACTATCGTAACTACGAAATCAATAGCCCAATTTTATAGCCCAGAAATATCAAGCATGAAAATACTGCCACAGAAGTACTGGCTAAGCTGGAATTCCTAAATCTATATCTATATATCCTTATATCTATTCTCCCATTTTTCTCTAAGTTATATGAGAAAGTGGTACATGCCCAGTTAAGTTATTATATTGAAAAGAATAAAATTCTAATGGAAAATCAATTTGGGTTCAGAAAAGGGCTATCTACGGATATAGCAGTTCTGAAATTGGTTGATTGGATTAGTGATGCATTTGAAGCTGGTCTCATACCCGCAGCTGTGTTTTTGGATATGAAAAAAGCGTTCAATACGGTGGACCATTCAAGAGCTTATTAAAGCTCTTGACTCGATTGGGGTGAAGGGTTCAAGTCTGGAGTGTTTTTCATCGTATCTACAGAATCGGTATCAGACAGATCCGAATGCGTAATTATTATCTTCAAAAAAGAAAGTGGAGTTTGGGGTCCCACATGGATAAATCCTGGGACCTGTACTTTTCGTTATTTTTATTAATCAAATGAAACACTACCTTTCAGAGGCTGGTTTCATCCTGTTTGCAGATGACACTTTGCTCTTTCTTGCAGCGCCTTCACTTGATGTTTTATATAATAAAATTCATAATGCAGTTTCTGAATTTCTAACTTTTTCTCAGCAAAGTTTGTTAACAGTACAGTTTTATAAGACCTTTTTCATGATATTTTATAGACTTTTGTCTAGTGCTGGAAATGACCATATCATCGTTCAAGAAAATGTGATAAAGAGAGTAACAGCAACAAAGTATCTGGGGTTTTTAATTGATGAAAACCTGTCGTGGAAAATCAATTCAAGTGCAATAGCTGAAAAATTAAGCCGAGGCCTTGGGGTGAAGCGAATAATTAAAAATCTAGTCCCAAAAAAGATCCTGAAAATGATTTATTTTTCTATATTTTACCCATATATTAGCTACGGATGCTCTTTACGGGCAAATAATTATGTAGCATTTTTCAAAAGAGTACAAAAACCTCAGAATAGAGCTGTAAAATTACTATCTGAATTTCACGATTCTGACGGGGTTCCTGCTCATGAGCATTTTAAAAAGAATAAGTTAATGGATGTATCCCAAATTCGAGATTACCAAGTCGCGATTTTCTCATATAAATATTTGAATCAGCTGCTCACCCCTGCTTTTGAAAATCTTTTTACTTTTAATAGTTACCGTCATGATCATAATACAAGAAAAGCTGATGACTTAACTCATAAGTTTAGGAGCACCACTCGGGCATCTTTTGTGATTCGCCATTATGGTCCCCATGTTTGGAATATATTGCCCGAGTGTGTGAAAAATGTGCCTAGTCTTCCGGCTTTCAAGTCACGGGCAAAGAAGTTTCTTTTATCTCGTGAGTGTATTTGGTTTTAAGCCCACTCCAGGTTGTCATTCTATTTAAGATATTTCCCCGATTTACTTTTTTTTTTTTTTTTTTTTTGCTTTTTTTCTTTCTGCTTCTTGTGTTTTTCCTCTTTCTCTCTTTTTTCCTTTATTCCTTCATCAGATAAGTTTGTTGTGTGTTGAGTAGCAAGGTATGAATGTTGTTTTAATTAGCTGAGAGTTATAACCTTGCTTGCCCTTTCAAGCTTATTGCCTTTCTTGGCAGGCAAAAGGCGAATAGTGTTTGTTTTCTTTTTTAATGAATGTATATCTCATATCTCATATCTCATAAATACAATAAATTCTTGTTAACTGGATTACTTGTTTCCAAAAGTACTTCAAGAAACAACAAGTGTTATTGCAAAATCTTATGATCTACAAGCAATCTGTCGATAGTGAAAGCTTACAGGGATCTAGAAAAGTGAAAAAGTAACCCCAATCTTCAAAGTTAACAGAGAAATAATTTGGATTCCCAAAAAAATCAGTTGACCAGCAAATACTTCTTTGCGTGGAACAGGAGAAAAAATATTGATAAAGGTCGGCGAAAGTTGCCATCTTTCCAGATCTACGAAAGGCAGTTGACCAGCTCTAACACAAACATCTCTTACAGAAAAGCTCTTACAGTGTAATAGAGGTAGGTTTACCTTCCAATCATTTCTTATTCTTAAATAAGCTACTAGAAGATTCATTTCCAGTCGATTGAGCCTCCTCCAAAGTCTCTAAGACAATTTTTTCAACATAAAGGATTCAAAACTCCTTTCTATGTATTTGACTCTGCTACTAGTACAACGACTACTACGATTGCTGCTACTGCTGCTACTACTACTACTATTACTAGTGTTACAACTACTGATTCTGCTATTACTACTACTACAACTGTTACATACTACTGCTACGACTACTACTACTATTAAGGCTAAGGATAATAATTTAAATATCTCAAGGCTTGCTATGGGGTATGACAAACTAAATCATATATATCCCAAGTATCTTAAAAATACTTGAGTAATCCCTTTATTTAAAGGTAGACATAAGAATAATGGGCATGAATATGAGCTTATATCCCTAAATTCTGCAATGTATAAGTTATTAGAGAAACCTGAAAACACTAGAACATCTGATTTTCTGGAGAATAGATAATTTTTTTGACCTAATTAATGCGGAATCAAACAGCTCCTAGTAGTGACTGTAAGCAATGAGTGACTCGGCCAAATAGATACTGAAACTCTAAAAAAAAACAAAAAAAAAACAGAATTTCTGTAGCCATTACTACATCAAAGTAATTGGCTATAGGGTCAATATAAATATATAGAACTCATTAAATTTGATGCACCCATCAAAAGCTCCAAACTTGAGAAAATTCTAAACATATATATATATATATATATATTGAAAGGTAAGAAAAGAGTAGGGAGAGTGAATGAGTTTGGTTTATGAAGAAAGATTGTGTGACGCTGCTCAAGCCACAGTAGTGGCTTAATAAAACGTCATAATTATGTTCTTACCATTTCTACGTTTGTTGATAATGTTATTTAAAATATGTCGTAAGTGGCAGTTAAGTATGATGTAATTATTAATTAAAAATAAAAGTTATCTCATCTCATCTATATATTTATATTGAGCCTAATAGCCAATTATTTTGAAGTAATAATGGCTATAGAAATTCTGTTTTTTTAGAGTTTCAGTAACTATTTGGCCGAGTTGCTCATTGCTTCCAGTCACTACTAGGAGCTGTTTGATTCCGCATTGATTAGGTCGAAAAAATTATCGTTTCTCTAGAAAATCAGATGTTCTAGTGTTTTCAGGTTTCTCTAATAACTTATACATTGCAGAATTTAGGGATATAAGCTCATATTCATGCCCATTATTCTTATCTCTTCCTTTAAATAAAGGGATTACTCTAGTATTTTTAAGATACTTGGGATATATATGATTTAGTTTGACATACCCCACAGCTAGCATTGAGATATTTAAATTATTATCTTTGCCATAATAGTAGTCTTAGTAGTAATAGTAGTCGTAGCAGTAGTAGGTAGCAGTTGTAGTAGTAGTAATAGCAGAATCAGTAGTTGTAGCACTAGTAATAGTAGTAGTAGCATTAAGAGTAGTAATAGTAGTAGTAGCAATCGTAGCAGTCGTTGCACTAGTAGCAGAATCAAATGGAAAAAACGAGTTTTTAATCCTTTATGTTGAAAAAAATTGTCTTAGAGACTTTGGAGGAGGCTCAATTGACTGGAAAGTAACGTTCTAGTGGCTTATTTAAGAATAAAAAATGATTGGAAGGTAACCTAACCCTATTACACTGTAAGAACTTTTCTGTAAGAACTGTTTCAGTTAGATCTGGTCGACTGCTTTTCGTAGATCTAGAAAGATGGCAACTTTCGCCGACCTTTATCTATATTTTTGCTGGTCAGCTGATTTTTTTTTTAGGAATCCAAACTATTTCTCTGTTAACTTTGAAGATTGGGGTTTTTTTTGCACTTTTTTAAATCCGTGTGAGATTTCATTATCGAGAGATTGCTTGTAGATCATCTTATAAGATTTTGCAATAACAGTTGTTGTTTCTTGAAGTACTTTTGGAAAAAGTTGATCCGGTTAACAAGAATTTAATGTGTTTAGGATTTCCAGCTTAGCCAATACTTTTGTGGCAGTATTTCATACTCTGATATTTCTGGGCTGTAAAATTGGGCTATTGATCTCGTAGTTACGATAGTTCAAAATAGATAAATATCAATTTTGGCCCGACTCGGCCAATAAACTAGGATATATCTTAATAAAATGTAATTTTGAAAAGTTATATGAATATCGTCCCAGTTTCAGTGGTCAGACTGCCAGATGGTGATACCTTTCCCTTTAAATATAAAGTTACACAGTTCGTATAAAATGGAGAGATAGTTAGCCACCATTCCACTAGTGCGCACAATTATGAGTAAAGGTGTGAAAGTCAGTTGAACTCCATTCTTTGAAGAAGGGGTTCCAGAAGCCCTCGAAGGTGTATTTTTTTAGCAAAATTATTGTTATACGCCCCTCCGATCAACATGGGGAGATGATTTAATTTCTTGTGTCTCTTCAGTTGCATGAATATATTTTTACATTGAATGTGATTAGGCTATAAAAGGGACTCAGTGGCAATGGCTGTGGGACTCAATGGTAATCCGCTTTGGGAATACACCTGTTTGAAATTGATTCTTTAACATTGAATTAATAAAGTGATTACAGAAGTTGTGCAATCGGATACTTGATTTGTTTACACAATCAGATATTTGGCATTTTAAATTGAGAAAATTGGATAGATTTGCCGACTGTGGTGTGTGGAGAAAATTGAATATTATTTGTGGATGGTGTTCTGGATGTCAGAGTACGATGGTTAACAATTAGCAGGTCTCTACGGTCCTACGGGCCACCGTCCAATAAGTTAAATGCCACTGCCATCCGTGGGCCTGCCCACATAAAGATAAGTTTCTTTTCGTCTCTATCTGATGCTAATTAAGTCCAAATTTTATTGATTTTTTATATTTCTTGTTAACGTCATCGATCCGGCTAACGTTAAAATTGGAGATTTGTTTCTCGCCAAATTTGCGGGTTTACCCCTTTTGGCCGGTTCGAATCCTAGAAGTTATGAAGACAAATACTGAAGACAGCAAGTTTGTTGTTTCTTGCTATGACAAAAAACACGACCGCCAGGTTCTATCTGTCGCGAGTTTACCTAGTTTTGATGGCAATGTGAAGGAAGCATCAACAAACAAAACTCATGGGGTTAATCATGCGTTTGCAGAGCTGAAAAATACTCCTTATATTTGCCTCCTGTTTCTAAGAAATGGGCAAGATTTGGTAACGGATAGCCTACTCTCAGATCCCACTGCTCATCTCCATAGACTAATAGTGGCCACAGAGAATGAACTTGTAACTACAAAACCAAATCTAACTAAAGAAATCAAGATAAAAGTGAAAGAAAAGCCGAAAAAAATCAACGTTCCAGACTAAAGCCAATTTTGATGCTAAGTTTCCAGTTGTAAAAATAGTTTCTGAAATTTAAGATGCAGTACATGTTGAGTTTTATCCTGAACTTGAACTGATTGAAAAACATCAAAAAACATACATGCATATGATTAATTTGTTGCCAAATCACGCGAATCAGCTTGAGTTCAAGCTAGACGACATTGAGCAGGAAGGGACAAGTGATTCCCTGTTGTTGAATGGTGTGAAACAGATTCCTTTGCAGAGTGTGTGGGACACCATGAAGTGTTGTCAAGATGGGCCTAACCGGTTACAAAGGTTTAGACATAGTTAGGGTTCAGCGATTTAGAGTTGGATTCCATAATGTTCAAAGACCAGATAAAGTTGCCCTTGATTTCATTCAGTTTCGATCAAAAGAAATAGCTCACCATGTGTTTAAAGCGAAGAAGCAGCTTAGTGTCACAGGATTATTTGCAGCTGAGAACCTTACGAAACGTAACCGCAATCTTCTGAGCGCTTCAAGAGATAAGTTTGGAAATCGCAGTGTGTGGTCTGATCAAGGCCGTAGTTTTGTGCACGAAACTGAGACTGCTCCAATCAGGCGTATCTGGTCAATTGATGACCTTTTATAGAGTTTTTTTTAATATTTGTGTTATTTTGTCTTATTCTTCTTTTTTTTTCTCTCTTTCTTTTTCAAGTGCTATTTCTCGTTCTTTTATACGAAAAATGATAATGTCTGATCAAGACCGATTTAGTCTTCAGGATTATTTATTAAGAGGTATTGCTGACGATGATGATATACCGATTGTTGAGCTCAAGCTTATGAGGGAGAGTGATTATATTCGGTTGCCGTACCTTCATGATATAAATGAAAAGAGTCTGCGACTTTGTTCTTGGAATGTCCACGTGACTGCAAGCTACCTGGATAATTTAGAATTAATTCAACAATTTTCTTCTTCTTTTGATATTATAGGATTATGTGACACATTTTTGAATTTTTTTTGATTATGTGAAGCCGATTTCGATCCATCCATTGTTTTCGAAATTATTAGAAAAGTTGTTCATATACGTCTATATAATTTCCTATAGCCCAATGGTTTGCTGAGTGAGACCCAATTCAGATTTCGCGAAGGGCACTCCACGACGAAAGCTTTGCAACAACATATGGAATCAATTAACAGCGGTATGGATAGAGGTGAAACACCTTTGTCTATATTTATAGATATTCTCAAAGCATTCGATACAGTTGATTTTCAAACTCTCCTAAGTCGGATAGAGTCGTGAGGTGTCTGCAAAAAGTTCCTAAACTGGTTTTTAAGGTATCTCACACAGAGATCCCTCAAACTAGTGGTGAAATATGTGGGCTCAGCAGCATTTCCGGTGACGTGTGGAGTACCACAAGGATCAGTGTTAGGTGCGCTGCTTTACCCCATATATGTTGATCTCATGCGTATTTATTTGAAAGATGTGTGTCTTATCCCGTTTGATGATGATACCATTTTAACTGTGTTTGCCTCATCTGTGAAGGACCTGGTGAGAAAAGCGAATCTCGCATTGGAAAGGCTGGAGATTTTAACTTCATTAAATCTATTGTGTCTAAATGTTCGCAAGACATTTTTAATAACCTTTTTGTAGAGTTGGTACACTACTGGATGTGTCTGGCCAGGTAACTTTATGTGGTAATCTAGTTCAGCAAATTGATCATCTCCGCTACCTTGGTTTTAATCTTCATTACCATCTGGCATGGAAGTGTCACAGTGACGCAATTTCATCAAACATTGCCCGTGTGGTAGGAATGCTTTGACGTTTGCAGGACTTTCTCCCTCGAAGAATACTTTTAACTATATATTATTCGTTGGTTTATCCATATATCTCCTACGGTTTCCTCCTATGGAGCAGTAACTTCTTATGCAACTATAGAAGAGTGCAAGTTCTACAAAATAAATCTGTTAGAACAATCGGTAGGTATGTCCAGGATGTACATGACACATGTGCTTGTTTTTGGTTCCTGAAGCTCCTTAATGTAGGTCAGATAAGAGATTACAAAGCCGCAGTATTTGTGTTTCAGTGGAAGAATGGTTTAACCCCTGATGTTTTTAAGAATTCTTACCAAATTAATAGTGACCTGCACAAAAATGGAACTAGGCAAAGTGATGATATAGTTGTTGATTTTCGTCGTGGTACCAAGTCTTCATTTTCAATGAAACACCTGGGTCCATCAGTATGGAATGAGCTACTGTTGAGCATTAGAGCAGCGGAACACGTACCTCAATTTAAAAAGAATAAACGATCTTCGGCACGGCTTCTGCCCGAAGCCGTGCCGAAGATCGAGGATGCACCACCAAAAATTTTTCAGGGACCTGCCGCCACTAAGGCTTTGGCGCGTCACCACCATGGTCAGTGGCTTCACGCTACCGGAAATTTTTAGAACAAAATTACCTTCTGTGATTACTAATAGGAAATATAAGGCAAAATCTTCTATTTATTGGAACATGCGATACAAATGTTTTAAAACGTTCAAGAATTATGTTACGTTTATTTTTGGATCGGGCATATCTTTTAATCAGTTACAAATTATAAACAGCTATCTAAACTGAAACGAAAAAGTTATTTTAACTACCTTATTGGGCCAAACCCTTTATTCACTCGTCTCCCTCTGCCCCAAGTGCATTATATTTCACACAAAAACCTCCCTAAAACATTTTAGACTTTAATCGACGACAATGAACTTAAGATTATCTTTTATTTGTTTCTGTCCTTTTCACTACAAAATAATATTTATAATTAAAATCAGTTTTGAATAGCTTTGATATTTCTTGAATTTAAAACCTTACTTATATATTTAAAATCTTCTGGCAAACCAAACATATGTAAAATCTTCACCAAACTTTTATTACACTACTCTTAAGTAACAGATTTCAATCTTGAAGCAATGAGAAACAATAGTCACTGTAGTGTTGATAGTGAGAGTTATCGGTGCTAAAAAAAATTTTACATTTTATTTCCACTTATTTTTGCTATCATACTCATTTTAATCTACCCTTGGTTTTTAAACTTAAGTTTAACTTTTGCATTTAGAGTGCTTTGAGACTGAAAAAAGCCCATGAAAAAACTGTCCTTATATTTAATTTTTAAAAAGGGGTCTGAAACGTCAAAATAATCGTTTTAATCCTGTCCTGCATCATCACTGTCTTAACATCATCTGACCAGGCAGTCTCTCTTTCTTTGACGCATGATTGTGAATGATGAGGAGATTTAGAGTTGCTTCTCTTTTGAGAAAACCCACTAGCCATATGCACACAGCAAATTGGGATAGCTGATCCACTGAAAGCTCCAGAGATAGCAGCCTTCTCTTTAGCTTCATGTTGTTACGTTTATATTTTTAAAGTAAGATATTCCAGGAAACTATTTGTCTATTTCTCCTGGCAAATGCCCCCGTGTTATATAATGCCAAAACCACTCAGGCGAGGGCAAAAATCAAACTGATAAGAAAGAGTAACTATCAAGTATTTTATCATAGCAAACGGAGTTTCATAAGTTCTTTATAAGTTCATAAGTTTAATAACATAAATAAGTTTACTAACAAGTCACATTTACAAATAAATAAATAAATTAAACAACACTTTCACGCTGGAGAAAACCTGTGAAGGTTTGAGATCGCGCGAAAGTCCACGTAACTACTTACCTATTAACTCAACTATTTACATAAACCTTAACTATTTAATTAAAACAATTATAAATAAACCAGAAATAGATAAACTGTAGCCTATATATATGAAAAAAAAATATAGATAAATAAATAAATAACTGAATCAAAAATAATAATAGATAAATAAAATATAAAAGAAAAATCATAATATCAAATCCAATCTCCATCACTCATAATACTCAAGATCCACTCCACTCCCTTACCCTGCTCTTCCAACCTTACCTTAGCCCCTACCCATCGTTACCTTCCCAGCCCACCCATACCTCTCCAATCTCCTCTTCCTCCCCTACCCAACCTACCAGCTATACTAAAATTTAACAAATTCCCCCTAAAAATAATCTTTTAAATTCTTTTTAAATTGAGGTACGTGTATCGCTGCTCTAATGCTCAACAGTAGCTCATTCCATACTGATGGACCCAGGTGTTTCATTGAAAATGAAGACTTGGTACCACGACGAAAATCAACAACTATATCATCACTTTGCCTAGTTCCATTTTTGTGCAGGTCATTATTAATTTGGTAAAAACTCTTAAAAACATCAGGGGTTAAACCATTCTTCCACTGAAACACAAATACTGCGGCTTTGTAATCTCTTATCTGACCTACATTAAGGAGCTTCAGGAACCAAAAACAAGCACATGTGTCATGTACATCCTGGACATACCTACCGATTGTTCTAACAGATTTATTTTGTAGAACTTGCACTCTTCTATAGTTGCATAAGAAGTTACTGCTCCATAGGAGGAAACCGTAGGAGATATATGGATAAACCAACGTATAATATATAGTTAAAAGTATTCTTCGAGGGAGAAAGTCCTGCAAACGTCAAAGTATTCCTACCCCACGGGCAATTTTTGATGAAATTGCGTCACTGTGACACTTCCATGCCAGATGGTAATGAAGATAAAAACCGAGGTAGCGGAGATGATCAACTTGCTGAACTAGATTACCACATAAAGTTACCTGGCCAGAAACATCCAGTAGTGTACCAACTCTACAAAAAGGTTATTAAAAATGTCTTGCGAACATTTAGACACAATAGACTTAATAAAGTTAAAATCTCCAGCCTTTCCAATGCGAGATTCGCTTTTCTCACCAGGTCCTTCACAGATGAGGCAAACACAGTTAAAATGGTATCATCATCAAACGGGATAAGACACACATCTTTCAAATAAATACGCATGAGATCAACATATATGGGGTAAAGCAGCGCACCTAACACTGATCCTTGTGGTACACCACACGACACCGTAAATGCTGATGAGCCCACATATTACAACACTACTTTGAGGTATCTCTCTGTGAGATACCTTAAAAACCACTTTAGGCACTTTTTGCAGACCCCAAACGACTCTATCCGACTTAGGAGAGTTTGAAAATCAACTGTATCGAATGCTTTGAGAATATCTATAAATATAGACAAAGGTGTTTCACCTCTATCCATACCGCTGTTAATTGATTCCATATGTTGTTGCAAAGCTTTCGTCGTGGAGTGCCCTTCGCGAAATCTGAATTGGGTCTCACTCAGCAAACCATTGGGCTATAGGAAATTATATAGACGTATATGAACAACTTTTCTAATAATTTCGAAAACAATGGATGGATCGAAATCGGCTTCACATAATCAAAAAAAATTCAAAAATGTGTCACATAATCCTATAATATCAAAAGAAGAAGAAAATTGTTGAATTAATTCTAAATTATCCAGGTAGCTTGCAGTCACGTGGACATTCCAAGAACAAAGTCGCAGACTCTTTTCATTTATATCATGAAGGTACGGCAACCGAATATAATCACTCTCCCTCATAGGCTTTAGCTCAACAATCGGTATATCATCATCGCCGGCAATACCTCTTAATAAATAATCCTGAAGACTAAATCGGTTTTGATCAGACATTATTATTTTTCCTATAAAAGAACGAGAAATAGCACTTGAAAAAGAAAGAGAGAAAAAAAAAGAAAAATAAGAAAAAATAACACAAATATTAAAAAAAACTCTATAAAAGGTCATCAATTGACCAGATACGCCTGATTGGAGCAGTCTCAGTTTCGTGCACAAGACTATGGCCTTGATCAGACCCCACACTACGATTTCCAAACTTATCTCTTGAAGTGCTCAGAAGATTGCGCTTATGTTTTGTAAGGTTCTGAGCTACAAATAAGCCTGAGCCACTAAGCTGCTTCTTCACTTTAAACACATGGCGAGCTATTTCTTTTGATCAAAACTAGATGAAAACAAGGGCAACTTTATCTGGTCTTTGAGCATTATTTGTTCCAACTCTAAATCGCTGAACCCTAACTATGTCTAAATCTTTGTAACCGGTTAGACCCATCTTGACAAACAATACGCACTTCATGGTGTCCCACACACTCTGCGAAGGAATCTGCTTCACACCATTCAACAACAGAGAATCACTTGTCCCTTCCTGCTCAATGTCGTCTAGCTTGAGCTCAAGCTGATTCGCGTGATTTGGCAACAAATTAATCATATGCATGTATGTTTTTTGATGTTTTTCAATCAGTTCAAGTTTAGTATAAAACTCAACATGTACTGCATCTTAAATTTCAGAAACCATTGTTACAACTGGAAACTTAGCATTAAAATTGGCTTCAGTCTGGAACGTTGATTTTTTCGGCTTTTCTTTCATTTTTATCTCGATTTCTTTTAGTTAGATTTTGTTTTGTAGCCGCAAGTTCGTTCTCTGTAGCCACTATTATTCAACGGAGATCAGCAGTGGGATCTGAGAGTAGGCTATCCGTTACCGAATCTTGTCCTTTTCTTAGAAACCGGAGGCAAATATAAGGAGTATTTTTCAGCTCTGCAAACGCATGATTAACCCCATGAGTTTTGTTTGTTGATGCTTCCTTCACATTGCCATCAAAACTAGGTAAACTCGCGACAGATAGAACCTGGCGGTCGTGTTTTTTGTCATAGCAAGAAACAACAAACTTGCTGTCTTCAGTATTTGTCTTCATAACTTCTAGGATTCGAACCGGCCAAAAGGGGTAAACCCGCAAATTTGGCGAGAAACAAACCTCCAATTTTAACCTTAGCCGGATCCAAGACGTTAGCAACAAGTATAAAAACTCAATAAAATTTGGACTTAATTAGCATCAGATAGAGACGAAAAGAAACTTATCTTTATTTGGACAGGCCCATGGATGGCAGTGCCATTCAATTTATTGGACGGTGGACCAATGGACCGTGGAGACCTGCTAATTGTTAATCATCGTACTCTGACATCCAGAACACCATCCCCAAATAATATTGAATTTTCTCTACACACCACAGTCGGCTAATCTATCCAATTTTCTCAATTTAAAATGCCAAATATCTGATTGTGTAAACAAATCAAGTATCCGATTGCACAACTTCTGTAATCACTTTATTAATTCAATGTTAAAGAATCAATTTCAAACAGGTGTATTCCCAAAGCGGATTACCATTGAGTCCCACAGCCATTGCCACTGAGTCCCTTTTATAGCCTAATCACATTCAATGTAAAAATATATTCATGCAACTGAAGAGACACAAGAAATTAAATCATCTCCCCATGTTGATCGGAGGGGCGTATAACAATAATTTTGCTAAAAAAATACACCTTCGAGGGCTTCTGGAACCCCTTCTTCAAAGAATGGAGTTCAACTGACTTTCACACCTTTACTAATAATTGTGCGCACTAGTGGAATGGTGGCTAACTATCTCTCCATTTTATACGAACTGTGTAACTTTATATTTAAAGGGAAAGGTATCACCATCTGGCAGTCTGACCACTGAAACTGGGACGATATTCATATAACTTTTCAAAATTACATTTTATTAAGATATATCCTAGTTTATTGGCCGAGTCGGGCCAAAATTGATATTTATCTATTTTGAACTATCGTAACTACGAGATCAATAGCCCAATTTTACAACCCAGAAATATCAGAGCATGAAATACTGCCACAAAAGTATTGGCTAAGCTGGAAATCCTAAACACATTAAATTCTTGTTAACCGGATCAACTTTTTCCAAAAGTACTTCAAGAAACAACAACTGTTATTGCAAAATCTTATAAGATGATCTACAAGCAATCTCTCGATAATGAAATCTCACACGGATTTAAAAAAGTGCAAAAAAAACCCCAATCTTCAAAGTTAACAGAGAAATAGTTTGGATTCCTAAAAAAAAAATCAGCTGACCAGCAAAAATATAGATAAAGGTCGGCGAAAGTTGCCATCTTTCTAGATCTACGAAAAGCAGTCGACCAGATCTAACTGAAACAGTTCTTACAGAAAAGTTCTTACAGTGTAATAGGGTTAGGTTACCTTCCAATCATTTTTTATTCTTAAATAAGCCACTAGAACGTTACTTTCCAGTCAATTGAGCCTCCTCCAAAGTCTCTAAGACAATTTTTTTCAACATAAAGGATTAAAAACTCGTTTTTTCCATTTGATTCTGCTACTAGTGCAACGACTGCTACGATTGCTACTACTACTATTACTACTCTTAATGCTACTACTACTATTACTAGTGCTACAACTACTGATTCTGCTATTACTACTACTACAACTGCTACCTACTACTGCTACGACTACTATTACTACTAAGACTACTATTATGGCAAAGATAATAATTTAAATATCTCAATGCTAGCTGTGGGGTATGTCAAACTAAATCATATATATCCCAAGTATCTTAAAAATACTAGAGTAATCCCTTTATTTAAAGGAAGACATAAGAATAATGGGCATGAATATGAGCTGATATCCCTAAATTCTGCAATGTATAAGTTATTAGAGAAACCTGAAAACACTAGAACATCTGATTTTCTAGAGAAATGATAATTTTTTCGACCTAATCAATGCGGAATCAAACAGCTCCTAGTAGTGACTGGAAGCAATGAGCAACTCGGCCAAATAGTTACTGAAACTCTAAAAAAACAGAATTTCTATAGCCATTATTACATCAAAATAATTGGCTATTAGGCTCAATATAAATATATAGATGAGATGAGATAACTTTTATTTTTAATTAATAATTACATCATACTTAACTGCCACTTACGAAATTTTTTAAATAACATTATCAACAAACGTAGACTACTGTTTATCACCATTTAATGTCGACATTCACTAATTTCGGTCATTCACGTTAACATATATAAATAATATAATTAGCCCCCGGCGCCACGCCGGCGCATCGACCGAACTCCGCCAACGAGAGGCCTGGTTGACCGCCACCGAAGTGTCGCAGTGCCACCGGCACGCTGCACAAGCACCACCATCGGCAGAGACGGGGGCGTACGGCTGACTTTGAATTAATTTTGCAGCAGTTCCTTATTGCGTCAACCACAAAGTCGGAGCTTCTCTTTTCTCTTGTGGTTAAGTATTTCGATTTTCTTGATTAGAAATCAAGCAGGGCTTGCACTATCCCCGAATTTTCAGGGATTTCCCCGAAAATCAATGTGTCACTCCGAAAAAAATTTGGTTCCCCGAATCCCCGAAAATCACCCAATCACGATGCCACCCCTAGAGATTTATCACTAGTGACTATCCCTACCAATTATTACTTTGCATACCATAATTCTTCAAGACTCTCTTATTCGTTAATTTTCGTCTCTGTGTTACTTTGCATATAAACCAGACAGATACAAACGGTTCTTCATTTATTGACAAAAGTATCGTCTTTATGAAATTAAATAAAAAAAGTTTTTTTTAACTGAAAGTAAGGAGTAGTGTTAAAACTTAAAACTAACAGCAATTATTCCGTATATAAAAGGGGCTGTCCCCTCCTCAACGCATTGCTCATTACGCTAAAGTTTTTTATTGCTTCAAAAAGTAGAGTGGTGAAAAAGAGTCAAAGAGTCAAACAAAAAGACTGAGAGCGAAGTGCAGCGACCGAGAACACTTTATGATTGGTTGATAATTCCAAAAGGTCCAGGATCAAATTAGATGCAAAGTACTCCTGAATATATATTATATCACATTTAGATAAAAAGTCCTTTAAAATACTGACCGATTTAGCAAATTGCCAATTTTTTAATAATTTTCAGTTAATATTTCAATAAAAAACAAGTTTTTTAAACTGAAAGTAAGGAGCGACATTAAAACTTAAAACGAACAGAAATTATTCTGTATATGAAAGGGGCTGTCCCTTCCTCAACGCCTCGCTCTTTACGCTAAAGTTTTTTATTGTTTTAAAAAATAGAGTTGCGAGAAAGAGTCAAACTTTAGCATAAAGAGGAAGACGTTGAGGTGGGGATAGCCCTTTCATATACAGAATAATTTCTGTTCTTATTAAGTTTTATTGTCGCTCCCTACTTTCAGTTAAAAAAAAAACTGGTTTTTTATTTAATTTCTGAAAGTTTTTCAACTAATGCAAGTTCGATTTTGGCTCACCGTACATAAAAATTAAAACACAACCAGCATAATAATTTTGGCAGATTTATTCCGGATATGAAGGGTTGCCCCCTGCCTAGTACCTTGCTCTTTACGCTAAAGCTGATAGCTCTTTTAAAAAAGCTTCCTATTCTAATTAAACAGCCTCTGTGTTTCAATTTTAGTAAACAGTCAAACTTTAGCGTAAAGAATAAGGTATTGAGGAGGGAACAACCCTTCATATATGGCATAATTTCTGTTCGTTTTTTAAATAATACCGGTAAATCTGGCTCACCCTCTATGATATATACCCCTCCCCCTCACGTAAAATTATTCCGTGGAGATTTCATCTAACGTAAAGGGTATCTCCTCCCAGTTAACTCCCCTCCGGACAGTTCCATCCTCGCTGAGAATCGCCTCCTCCTCTTTGTAAAATGGCTTGTGGATGATTCACCCTGAAAAATTCTCCTTAGCATTTTTTCATTGGAATAAGACTTTAATTTATAATCGGTTTCTCGATCACTCCAGAAATACCCCTTTCCGTGAAAATTATTTCCGTGAAAACAAAACGCGCGGATAAAAGCTCCCCGGATAATTCCCCCGGAGCATCTCCATATAAAAAGTTTGGCAAAGAGAATGTAAGACTATAATTCTGTCAAAATTCTCCAGTGTAACATTTCCCCTAGAATATTCACTCATCGGAAATTTTGTAACAAAGATTCTTCCCTTAGAAATCAACCTCAAGCAATCGGCAGAAAAATTCGGCATAGAAATTTAGTTCGTTTGATGTATCTATTGATATCAAAAATTGGTATCCGTTTTCTAGAGTTTCGGTTACTATTGAGCCGGGTTGCTTCTTACTTGCAGTTCGTTACCACGAACTGTTTGATGAGATTGAACCATTTTGAATTCAGTTTCCAAATTGCTATAAGATTCTTACATCATTCATAGTCAAGAATTGTATTTTTAAGTTGAACAGAACACTTACACTATACAGGTTCAGTTGGAATTTGAAATTGATAGCCAACAGATTATTGCGACAACTGAATCGTAAGCTTGTAGAATTTTGTTTTCTTTTGCTTTTTTTAGATACATTTTCTCAATGTTTATTAAACAATTATTGAACGTCTGATAGATTAAAGAAAATACAATCTTCTTTCTGAAAAATTTTACCCCCCCCCCTCCCAAAAAAACCATCTATGGAAACAAAATTTAGCTATAGACTATGCACAACGTTGGGGAAATGAAGATTGAATCGGAAGTAACCCCCAAAAATATGATTTATAAAAAAAAAATCTATGTTATTGCCTATAGGGGTTGAGGGGGGAGGGGATATGGCTCTATCATTTTTAAAAGATAATACCTCAATTTTTTTTTTAATTGAAAGCAGGGATGCAAAAAAACTAATTTTTTTTTTTTATTTAAAGCGGAGACGGAAGAAAATGATATCAAATTCCCTGGGAAACCATAGAAATATTTTTATAGACCCAGCCCCCATTGGGACTTTTTTACTGTCTCGGGTATTTTTGCATTTCTCATAGGTTACTGGCCTAATTTGGCTTTTGTGTGTGCTCCCTTTTAATTAGATTCCTTGGATCTTATTGAATACCACGGCGAATCCATTATCTATTATTTCATTTATTATGTAAGGGTTCTGAACGCCACAGTCATTTTGGTCCTACCAGATTTCTACTTCTTTTGAAGAATAACGAAGAAGACCAGCGTCCAGCAAGCGACTTGCGAAGTTTTTAACTCATGAATAGGACCGAATCTTTTGTAAATTCAAGCTGGGATTTGAGAAAGACTACTGAAAACATTGATGTTTGCAATCAACGTTGATCGCGCCGGCGGCGCGAAAAAATCTATTTTTGCCCCGCCACCACCGGTCTTCCCTTATCGGCGCGTTGCAGGGGTATACATGCAACGCTATTAAGAGACAAAGAATATCTTCAAGCAGAGCGAACTAAAGTAGTCTTGGCAAACAAGTTAAAAGAAATAACTCTACGGAGAGTCAAAAAGACAAAACAATTCCAAATATTTGATTTCATGTGTTTAGAAAATGATTGGCTTGCAGGGATGGGAGGGGGGGGGGTTGATTGCCCTCCAATAACTTTTAACTCTTAAAAAGGCCACCAGAATTTTGAATTTCCAACCGAATGAGTTGCTTTCGAAGTTTCCTTCGACTCCTTTTTATATGAAGTGCCAACCTCAGAAAAATAAATATATAAATAATTCATTCTGCCCACATAGCTCTTTATTTAAGCAGATCTATTGCGCTGCCTATGAATTTTTCTTACATGTGTAAATTCAAAATGAAGCTGTTATCAGCTCAAAATATTTTATAAGATGTATTGCACGAGACTACAGGAAAGTCTTGTCAATTATGTCGATCACACCAAGAAGTTTGATCCATTTGATTTGTTCAAACCCGGTTTTTCTATCTGCATTTGGAGATAATTAGCTTAGTTTCCGTAAGAAAAACTACAATACAGATATACCTTAATTAAATACTTAATATATAGAATTGGTTAGGTTAGGTATCCAATATAGTGCGTTCTATGCGGGCTGCTTTCCATAATTCTCTGTTGCAGTTTCCATAAAAAAAATTTCTAAAGTATTATATTTGCATCATATGTTGGTATATTTTATTAGGATTAACCTAACTTCACTTCTTGGCTGTGGTCGATATAATTGACAAAATCCGAGAGTACTAATACTTTCAGTATAAACTTATCAAACAAAGGTGTTACTATAAAGCTATCAGCGGCTTTCCTTATAATTAGGCCACTATAAATAGGCTCTGGTAAAATATTAGAAAAGTAAACTAGTTAGTCGAATTAAGTAGCCCCTCGCTTATGATGACAATAGGTGATCCAAAATTAAAACTCCTTCACGTTTCTTTGAATTCTAAAGGTAAGCAAATTTCCCAAAAATTCTAAACCCTTAACCAAGAAGGTGCCCTGTTCTAATCTTATGACATATCCTAAGAAATAATGTAGAAATCTCTTGTTATTAAATATCTATTTGTAAATATCTATTTAATATTGTTATTAAATATCTTTTTGGCCTCATTGTTTGTGTTGCAACTCTCCATTTGAGTTAATTTATTTACAGAATATGTGTTTCATATCATTTTCAGCTATATTTGAGGTAGATTCTGAAAAATTGTATTATGACCAACATTTTATAAATAATAAGTTAATCAAAAATATTGTTTAAAATTATTTTGAGATGATCTACATCTATACCAATTATATTAATTTGGGTAAATTAATATATTTGCATTGTTACATATTGTCCTTTCAACTTTTAGCAATTTATAAAAATTATATAAAACAATAAACAATTTTTGAAAAGCTGACTAGCCTTGAAAGAAGGTAACTCTGACTTTAGGCTACAGCTTAATAGTTGGCAAAGTATAATCACCTACGGAACAATTACTGACAAAACTCTCCAAAAGTGACCCCACGTACCTCAGCGCCTCTAGACGCAAAATATTGTACTACTTAATCGCTCCGAGCCAAAGTACTTTGCTCCGGCCAATAATTATGCTAGAGCGTGATTCAGGCGACGAGTGACGTGCTAGTTCCATAGGTGATTATACTTTGGTTGCCAGGTTCGCATAGGTAATAAATTCAATATATATTGTCAAAGAATTTATCACAATACGAGTAATAAAGTTTGTCGCAGATTTAATTTCGATTGCAATACTCAAATAAGATTCAATTAACTTATCACTTTGTCTTTAAACTTTTACAAGCAGCCTAAAACATTTCCCGTAATATCAAAGTTTATCTCAAAATTTTAATGGTAAACAGAAATATTTTCAATCAAGACTTGGACAAAAATGTCATTCAAAATGCCAAAATCAGAAAAAGATATACTAAAAAAAACTGACCTGTTTATCTGGATCCTTAAATTAAGCAGGCTTATCTAAGTTTTGACAAGATATTTTGCAGAAACTAAATTTCAGCTTGAGGGACAAAGTGAGGTCTGAAAAGGGGTCAAGCTTGGGTCTGGAGGGGGCAGCCCTCCTGCGTCATAGCAAATTGCGCCCCTGGAGTGCCTCCTTAATGATCAAGGCAGCTCAAAAGCCAAATAACTATGATTGGTACTTGTGCATTATATCTTACACATGTAAGAAGTCAAGTTTGGTTAATGCTAATGAAATAAAATAAAATAGGATGCAAATACAATAGTTTAGAAACTAATTTGGGATATATCTTTCCCCATGAGGGGGGGGGAAGTGTAGAATAAATTGAAAACGTAACCTAACATAACCTAGGTACCTCCCCCCCCCCAAAACCTCAAAAAACGATAGTTTAAATATTGTAAACGCACTGAGAAACCACGCCTTGCGATCCATTTCTCTATTGCAAATACCCGTTTGACTGGTTTCCTTTAGTGTTTCCCCATACAGTATATAGCGGTGTGTAAGATATAATGCACAATTACCGTATGATTTTATAAATCCAAATGTTGTGAAACATTTTCATATTAACATATCAAGGTTCTAGATTATTTTTTTAAATAGTAAAGTCATGCTTTCTTTTTGATAAAAACGGCTTAATTGCTTGAGAGCACATTTAGCTTTTCGAAAATAAATCATAATAAATTCGTTACGGTTTTACTTAATGTTAAACAACGCCAGAAACTCTAAAGATAATGGTTGTGAGTATTGATAATCTAATTAACTATTATCTAAAGTTATTGAAGCGTGCTGTTTCTCACTGAATTTCTTATATATAAACTGCGGTTTTTTGGGGTTTAGGGTGGGGGGAAGTTGCCTAGGTTAGGATACACGTTCATTATGTTCTATGCTTTACCCCCACCCCCCTAATTGGCCAATATATATACTCGATTTGTTTAACAAAAAATTATAAAAGGGTATCTGTCTCTCTTGTTTGACTAGTTTCCTTGATAGAGTCTTTAGCGGTATATACCATCAATTTAAATAGTACCTTAAATTTATACCAGTTTTTTTTTCTAACAGGATTTGAAGCTAACCAGGAATACAATGCCCAATTACCAGGAAGTTTGAAAAATTTTCGAAAAACGTGAAATTTTTTAAAAAACAGAACTAAAAAAATGGCCCCAGAGAAGTGACAATAATTAACTTCTAGTCAAAATTGCATTAATCAAGATTTAAATTGCACGGTTGTACATAGCGAACCAAAAGTGAAACAAAAAGATTAATAAACAGAAATGATTCAAAACAATTAAAAGTGATTTATTAAACAAAAAAAAAAACAAAACATTTCTTTGTTTTAATGACTCTCACTATATAAGAATTTTACAATTAGCAGAAAACTCTAAAATACGAAAAACAGGAACTTTGTCACATTTATGTCTGTTTTCATGGATGGTTATGTGTGTTGATTATTTGATGTTTTTATGGTCTTTGTCAGTGAGAATGGAAAAACAGAAACTTTCTCACTTTCATGGATTATTGAGTCTAATGGGGGCAGGTCAATGACACTTCCTTCTTGTTGTTGCTCGATGCAAATGTTATGATCCAGGAATAGTATTTGTTATTGTTTCCGAGGCAAATGTCAAGGTCAATGTTGTTGTTGTTTCCGAGCCAACTTTCTTTTCTGGTCAGTCTAGAGTTGGCAGTCAGAGTGAAAGGATTGAAAAATGAATAAATTTGAGAAAGAGAGAATTAGATCAAATCTACTGTTTATGGAAAAACATTTGATTTTGGATGATGATTTTCTTGCCATTGGAATAATCCCCATTGGACTATTGTTTGAAACTTTTAAACTGTGATTCAAATGCTTATACTCAATTTATTGATATATTGATCGCGACACGTCAGAATGATATCGTGGATATACCTTCATTGCCAATGTAGATGGCTCCTCCTTCGAAAGAGGCAACGTCACAGAGTTACCCCTCTCCCCTTTTCTACACTTTGAATTTATCGAACGAAGACGATCAGTTTCGTTTTAGCTGTGAGAGAGTTGACATCGGAAACCAAAATGTTCTATATATGCCCATTGTGCATGTACACTCTTGGCAGTTGGACTCAATGCGAGAATTGTACAATTATTGATGACTATAATGAAAAGTGTAAATTATGTAATCCTTGCAAATTACATAGAGGTTATGCAGTACAAATTAAAGGATGTAATTCATGTCTTGAGAAGGTGTGTGCTTCTCATCCTAGAGGGCACCTCTGCTCCAATTGTCTCCCTGATAAAAATGATCAGCGGGGGAACACTTACCAAACCATAATTGGAAAGAATCATAAAGGTGATTTCAGTTTATTCCTACGAGATTTGTCTAGTCGTGGAGTTAAAATATTCTTGGAAGATGAATAAGGTCTAAGATTCAAATTTTTGGGTAACAAGACAATTTGGTTTCTAAGTCATATTTGTGACGACACCGCCTACTATGCTTAAAAACCTAGCGATTTTTATTCGGCGGTTACCGAATGTGATTCACCACTTGAAAACACAGTATGTGATATTTCTTCAAATAGACAGATTGAAACTCGTGAATTTCATAAAATGAATGCAAATAGTATCATTGACTATACAAAGAGATATGACAAGAGTGAAGTTACATTGTACTGCAGAAAATGTGACCCTGACTTTGCAATCAATCAAGATCAATATACAGTGAATCCAAATGATTTACCAGTATTAGTGGTTCACGAGAGTTACCTATACACAAATGAAGAAATATAAAGTAAAGATTTAAAGACATTGTTGTATATATACCTTTTATTAATAAACAAATTCACAAACATATTTTAAGCACTTTATTCTTAGGGCACTGAAATCAATATTAAATACACTTGTAAGTATATTTTCCACTAGAAAGTCGTTCAGACGTGGATTGTCACCATAAATACGGAAAAACTGCTTGTAAGTATAGCCACGACATTGGAACACAAAATATAGTAGTGCATGGAAGCCACAGCTTTTAGTCGTTAGATCCTGAACCCTCTTTCGATTTTGAATAATAGTTTTCCTACTGCTCTCAATATAGTTGCTGATGTGAGGCGTGTAGAATGTATAGGGTAGGCCAAGAGGATCTAAAAATTCAATATTCGTTATTGTTTGATAGATGCAAAGCTACTGTTCCGTCTGGATAGTCGATGGACTGCTATTAACAATAATCAAGGTCTTGTTGACGCGTTGAATTTTTACTAGATAGTCTGAGGGCAGAAAAAAGGATTTGTACTGAGACATGTAGGGATCCATATTAAATACATTGATTATTTGACAGGTGTTCATGGCGCCAGGTCTAGTAGAACACTGCCTTCGGGAGTGATTTCCCAATAGGTTTCATATTGATTTAGTGAGATTAGGGCAAAACTCTCATCCAATGGGTTAGCAAATGTACACTCTAAGCGCACAGTCCCCATACGCACTATACTCATATCCTGTGCACCAGACAAATCCAATGCAATGTTATCATGTGTTTTAACAAACATTTCTTCGGTTATACCATTTTCAAATAGTTGCGAATCATGATCTAGGGTTTGCATGGTCAACTCATACAATGTTCTATAGGATTTATCAAAAGATAGATTGTAGAGTGGGATACCATTTACTTTGCACACAAGAGATGAAAGTCCAAACATCTCGAATTTATGTGGGCATTCAGTCCATGATCCTATTGCACTACCACTCTTTACAAATGCCAAAGCCGATTTCGAGGGGATTTCGCCATTGATAAAGGATGAATCAGTGAAGGTGCGTGAGCCCATTGCTATATGACGTTGATTGGTGATTGTATGAGGAACAAGTAGTTTAATATTATTTCTTTTAGCTCTCAGTTTTTCCACGGCCAAAACAACAGAACTCATAACCTGCTGTTTGCGTTCATGAAGTATTGCTGAGGAGAGGGAGGGACTTACATCAGGATTGGCGGCAAATTCCTTTCTCAATATTAAATTAGAGGGTGCAAGCGTTAGTTTTAAATCAACTTTAACATTGGGTGGCATCCATTGGGGTATATTAAATATTTTATTATATATTTTTCCAACTAGATGTAATTCACTAGTTGTAGCATTTTTAAGCGCATCTGTACTATCAGTATTAGTAATATATTCATATCCATTGGAGGCGCCTCTCAATTCTTTGTATGACTTGGGTGTCATCAACATGAATTGGATATAGCTTGCATAGTTTGAGAGATTGGTGCTTGTGCTCACCAGCGTGCCATTGATGTAGACACTAATTTGACGGAATAAATTATGTAGTATACAATTTTCATAGGATATCCCATCAGCTCGAACTGGCATTGTATTATCGGATTTCCGCACTTTCATTTGTAAATCTATAAATGTCGAAGACATGTCCATAAAGTAGTCTTCATTGGAATAAATTTGAAAGTGGATATTATCGGAGAGGGGTTGTAGCGGATAGAATTGTTCATAGTATCCATGCTTGACACTCACATCAACATTTTCAGCATTGAATAGATTCAATGAGGCGGTGATTGAAGGTTGAGAATCCTTATATGGCAGGTAGGACATCTTAAGAAAAGAAATCTAGTTTCGATCTAACAATTTTCTTCCTGGGCCTTCTGGTTACACTACGTATCGGCTTTTTCCTTTTTTTCTTTGACAACAGGGATGTACCTCGCTTCCGTCCTGATTAGAGACTGATGATTGGTGCATTGTTTCTTAACCTTTTTAAACCTTTACCAATCTGTTTTGATTTCTCACCAAGGCTTTGCGCACTGGACCTAAGATTTTCAGTAGCACTTTTTTTTAAAATCCTTGCCAGAGTCCCAATTATATAGTGTAGAGTATAAAAAATCTGTCACAACTTTTACAAGATTTTTTCTGGCAATGGGGAGCGAAGAGTGAAACAGGTTAGCAAACGAGCAAACATGAGTGTAACCAGACATTGACGAACGACCCTTGTTATAATCCATTCCATTGTCCCTGTTGTCTTGGACCAAGAGTATTAACATAGAAGTAAATATAAGGACAAGTGAATACCACTTTTCTATTAGACATCTTGCTGTTGAACGATGGGTCGAAAATGACATGTTATCACAGCCAAACCGTTTTAAAGTGCTATTGGATCACCCAATTCAGTTCTTAGTGTTAACTTACAGAGTTCCAAATAGGAAGTGTTTACGGAGATATACTGAAGAAGCTTTATATTGTAGTGATGAATATGTTCTCGATTTGTTTTTCGTTCAAGAAATTTTAGGAAGGGAACATTTGTATTACCAACCAGAGATGTTTCCACAAAGGAGGCGTAGAGAAATATACAAGTGTCTGTGGAGAAGGCAGGCGGGTAGTCAGCGAAAATGAAATTTGTGTTTCCGGCACTTTTACCGTAGATTATATTGAGCTTAAAGCCAAGAACATCCCTTAGGTTATCATTGAGAATAACCTTTTAACTGGCAATAGGTGAACTAATGTAGATCTTGCCCTCCTCTTTTGAACAGTTGAAATGAAAAGCTCCTTTTTTACGGGCAGAAATTCTTTTATTAATAGAACGACATAAATCATTCATACAGGTGAGTTCCTCGTAGGGTAATTCAATATATGGATAATGCAACCCATTGATTTTTTGAATTTTTTCTTGATCACCTGGTGGTGGTGGCCAATCATATGGTCTAATTTTTATTTCATATTTACGATCTTTTATCAGGATGTCATAGGTATTTTTGAGAATACAGTCTACACGAAACACTTCATATTGTCCGTCGGATTTATTGATGAAGGAGAGTCTCGTAAAAAAATTACTGGTTTTATTAAAATCGATGTAGACAGGATCGGAAATATTGTACATTAAAGTCACATATAAATCATGAGGTAGTGTCAATGTCCTACACACTGACCCAAGAATCAAAATTCGAGTTGTATTCCAGCCAGCGAACAAGTAACTGTTTCTTGCCCCTACGAGTACGACTCTTTAATATCTTTTCAATTTGATAAGTTTCACTAGTGTTTCTAACTTTTTGCAGTTCATATTCATAAAAACCACCGAGAATCTCATAATCTTTGGTGTCTCATAGTAGATAAATTATGGGTATAGTGTCCAGAATTTTGTACACTTTGTAAAGTTCGGTTTCCAATAAATAATTCCCTTTTTCAAAAATATTGGTGGTTCTATTAATTCGAACAGTATCACCAACATTGAATTTCTTCCTCTTTTTCTTATTGCCATTGGAGCATTGCTTTAAAAAAACATCAAATGTATTTTCAATGTAGTGAACATCCCGAGGACTAGAGTTGGACAATGATCGATGTGGTCGATGATTGTATATCTGCATGATTTTATCTAAATCGTGAATAAAAGCAGATGTATTTTTCAATGTGCAATATCTTGAAATTAATAGACGAATCGTTCTTATTAATCGTTCGGCCAATGCAGCCTTTATCGGACTGTGACTGTGATTAAGTGTTGTATTATATTTCAAAAGAACCTTTTGCACAAGAGGATTAACAAATTCACTACCGCGATCCAATTGAATTTTTCTATACGAATCCTGTTCTAGAATACTGTCAATGGCCTGAGCAACTTCAACACCTCTCTTTGATCGTAGTGAAATGGCATAGGCAAAGCAACTAAAAATACTGATTGCCACCAGAATATATTTGTAAGGTGTATTGTGATACCGTTGAACTACGTTCAAAGTTAAAAGACACATTTCCATTATATGCAGTGGGGAAAAGGCTTTAGTTTGTCGGAATTGCTTACTGCGAAGCCTGTGATCCCGATGTAGCGTGTAACTTGGTTCATTTTATAGATACTCTTTTGCTTTTTTCAATGTGGAGCCGGAGACTTTGGAAAGCGTTTTGGGAGAACTTAAACTTCCCGCTTCACCAACATTTTCATAGACACCTTTCAAAACTTCATCCATTTTGAACGTAAACACGTACGTGCTAACTGTGCCACTGCCGCCCCTTTTGCTGAGCACTTGGATGGCTGACGAATCAATTCGTCTTCGCTTTTGACTAGCAGCCACAGGTGTTGTAAAATCAATGACGGTGCTGGTATCTTCAAATATTGAATCTTCTTCTTTTTTAAATGGTGTTGTTGGAGGACTATATTCTCTTAGTTTCTTTAGAATTTGCTTATTGCCAATAAAACTTTTGGGAAAGCTTGATACACTTAGAAAGGTGTATAGATTTTCGTCAAAGGATAAGAGTCCTTTACGATTCGTCACCATATCACAAATTAAATTCACTAGATTATAACTTTTTACCTGAATTATAGTTCTTTTCCCGGTGTTCTTAACTTGAACTTGATCGCCAGATTCCAACACGAGATATGATAATACTCTTTTACTCTTTTCCCGATAGGTCAAAGGCAATAGATTGCCAATTTTCAAAACAATCGAATTCAATTCCTTCTCCTTTGATTGTGCAGAATCTTGAAGAGATGTTTCTTGTTTAGAGGGATCGGCGACGGCGGGTCTCTCACGATAAGGTCTATGTTGATCCATACGTCGCAATGCATCTTGAAGCAAAAGCAGTTTTTTATCATCGGCAATATTCTCATCATTAATGAAATTGTTTAGATTGTCTTCAAAATGTTCGACGGGCGAGAGGACAAGTTCAAATGGCGTCAATTTATAGGGTTTTGCCATTCTCTAGAGAAAACTGTTTACAAGTCCTGCAATTATCGGTAGTAAAAGTGTGAAAAAGCTACCGCCTGCTTGAAGGAGCCGTTTTCTTTTAAATTTGTTTCCCCTGTTTTTACAATCCAAGGCACGTACAGTGGAACGATTTTGCTTTGTCCGTTGTCTAAACCCTTCTGGCAGTTGAACATTGTCCTCAGTTAAATTTAAACAAAGTTCAGATATTAGATTAATGAAATCATTGTCGACACCATGTTTGAGTATGGCCTTCCTAAGCAATGGTTTTGAAGTGCTTAAAACGGAAAACAGATGCCTATTGTTCGTGTAGT
Organism: Artemia sp. Qi Xiang Cuo; assembly: GCF_049724085.1. NCBI lineage: Eukaryota > Metazoa > Arthropoda > Branchiopoda > Anostraca > Artemiidae > Artemia > Artemia sp. Qi Xiang Cuo. The sequence goes on from NC_142798.1 coordinate 69,017,773, forward strand.
TTTTTCAGTGTTATGATAGCGACTAATAGCCTTTTCTACTGTTCACCGGAAGATATACTGTAATTTCATTGTCGAAAATGTCGGTGACTACACGAAGATCCTCGGGCGTGATCTGATTAAGATCCAGCAAAATGTCACCGTAGGGCCTGCTTGTCGACTGTGTTTATACTTAAAGAATAATTTTAGTATCACGGGTTTTCATCTGTTTTTGTTTTTTTAGGCGTTATATAGAATCACGAACGACCCGATATATAAAATAGATAGTGCAAATAAACCCAAGGGTTTACATACACTTTATTTGATGAAACATATAGTGTTGTACCAGGTCTGGGGAAATGTGTTCTTGATGAGATCGGACAGTGAACAGTTGCAGCATTTCCTGTGATAACTGTTCAATGCATTCAGCCAAATCATCAATAATCAGCCATGAGTTCGGTTCAATACTATTGAAAACATCAAGTCCTCTCATGAATGGTAGTGGTATGGCGGTGGCAATAGCTTTCATTTTATCATAGGACTCTTGCCAAATACTATAGCAATAGTAGATTTTTTTCGGTTTTTCCAAAAACATTTTATCGCAATTTTGAATTATTCTAGCTATAACCGTCGTTTTCCCCGACATTGAGGGACCACACAGAAATGATTTGAAGGGCGTTTTAAATTGATACATGCTGTTGAAAACAGTCGGACTGTGACTGACTGTAAATCATACGTGTCCAATGAATAAGAAGTAATTTTCCCATAGACCTATCTATTCAAGAACAACAAAAACAATATTTCATGGCAACATTTATTACGACAAACAATTGTTCAACATGAAAACTCTATTTGTTCAACATGAACAATGATAACACTTTTTGTACAATATAAATAAAAACACTTTTCTGTACAACACTTTTCTGTACAACACTTGAAAACAACAACAAAATACATTTGGAACTAGCACAGTTGAACATTACAGTGATTGCTGCCCCCCCCCCCGGGAGCCGGCCGTGGGAAGGGTCCCCCCCCGGGAGCCGCGATGGAAAAACAATAGTTGTCGTCACTGCTACGGGTTAGTGGTGGTGGTTAGTGCTTGGGTTAGATCGAGTTAGATGAGGTTGAGTGGTGGTGGTTAGTTGGTTAGGTTAGTTTATCCAGACCAAGTTGATTACGATAGTCTAAGCATTCAACTCGATCTGAAATACGATAATGGCCGTGAGGCAGGACACTCACACAATTCTGGAGCACATACACCTTGTCGGATATGCACGACATTGAATTCGTCTCCACTCTCACAGTATAATTTCTATACTGTAGAGAGCGAATTGCAAGCACTTGTGCTCTAGGCACTAAGCTACTTTCTAAACAGTCTTTGTACACGCTAATGTTAAAATTGCTCTTCAAAAAATGTGGCGGCACCCCTGTACATGCCTGCTTTTCATCCTCAATCTGTGTTTCAACACAATAGAGCTTGGGGCCCAGGACCACCCCCCGAAAGCTTACATCGATCTCCGTTTCAGATTTTAATTTTGGTATTTGGTTGGGGGCTTGACGTTTCACCAGCTCGGGGTAGAGAGTTGGATTCCAGTTGGTGAAATCCATCCGCGAGCTGATGTGCACCCCATTTTGCAAATCACCCAATAAATCTTCAGTCCCATTTACCTTTAACAACAGCGAATCTGTATCCCCATAGTAAACTTGAACCTCCCACTCCCGTGGCCATTGCACCTTGCACACATTGTAAAAGAACGGCAACATGAGCTTCTTTGAAATATCCAATACTGAACTACATCCTGCTATATTCTTGTTCAGTACTACATTTCGCTTTTTCCTGTGTAGAAGAACCATGCCGGCCTCTATGCTCGTGAATGATGTAAAATTAGGGTCGGCAATAATTCGTGCACACTCTAGAGGGTCAGTCACGACGTCGCAGCGAGATCTGTTGCGTACGCTTTCACACATTTTGCCAAACGCTGAATTTAGAATGAGCTTGTACAAATCCTTCTCTACCTTGGAATTTCCCTTAGAACGTTTATCGATAAAAGTATCGATACACTTTTTCAAATAAGGTTACTGATTGAACTGCAGGACCCTATGTATTTTGGTAATTTTGAAACCATTGTTCACCATCCCGTGCAAACGCCCATGATGAACAACAATATTCTGCTTAGGATCCAAATTAGCTATCAGTTTTTGTTTACAGGGGGTCCAATGCATCCCCATATCCTCAACCAATGATCGATTCTAGGGGCTCAACGAGTCCCTGCTCACCGGCCGATTGATACAGGGAAAAACAAAATCTTTGACTGAGTCGTGAAGGGCCAGCGGAATGTGACCATCAATTTCAAAGAACCATCCTTGTGGCCCGTTGTCCTCGACGGTGTTAATGTCAGGGAACTCGCAAGGACTCTCAAGCCATTGATAGTTCCCACACGTAAAAGAGTAGTGGGACATTGCCGAGGGGTACAACGAGTTCATGTCCAAGAACACTGCATTTGACTTTACACCGGTGCTTTGTCTGCTCGGATCGGTTGATAAGACGCGGTCCCCATGAAAAACATACCCTCCCCGCATTGAACGCTCTACAAAAAGGTGCTGATCTACATCTGTGATTAGGCCTATTTCCTCCCTGCTAATTTTTAAAATTAAATCCATCGCTAAATGGGGTTTGGAAAAATTATATCCTATATCTAGCCCGAACTCTGAGTAGATCTGGTCTGTATTCTTGCAGACTATATCCAGCAGAGTTAGAACGTTACTGGCCAAGTACAGTCTACAATAATCCCACCCATTTTTACAACCCCCCTTAGCCCACACCTTCTTGGCAAACTCATAATCCTCGACTGTGCATTCACTGTTGGTCAGCGAATTGTGAAAAGCTTCAATTGGAGGTAGTTTCTCCTCGCTTAAGCAAGCGCCAGAACAGTAATAATCGTATGCGTAGATACCTTTGGTTGTTAATAAGTCATACATTTCACTGTCTGGAAAGTGCTGTTTAAGCAAGGGAAAGCTATCAAAATTGTCGCTTTTCTGCACTTGAATTAGTTGACCTAAGGATTTGGGAAAAAAACTAAAACAATCTAACAACCTGATTTTATTCCAGCACGTACGCCCATTCTCCAGTGCCTGCCATTTCAGTTCTAGAAGTAACAACTTCTTAGCCGATTTGGGAATAATGTTGTATGTAAATGAATTATTCACCCATGGACTGTCTACTCCCCCTCCCTCCCGATGCATACGTGTCAGTGCTGGAAAAATACATTTTAAGTCATAGTTAGAGTTATGAATAAAAACTGGTATAAAAAACTGTTGGCTAACATTTAAATTAGACGATTGATGCGCTACCCCCCTAAAATTACTACCCCCAGAGGATATTTCCTGCCACAAGTGATCATGATCTCTGACTTTGGCCCTCCCCCCTCTTTTCCCTTTAGTCCCCTTATCCGCTGCGACACAATCCCCCTTACAACCCCACCCGCTTGTTTGATTTTTAATAGTGAGACGATCCTATGCGGACAGTACCATTTAATAACGCATATTCCTCAAGCGAAAAATCGCGCCATTAGCGGTGCAATTTAGTTTAGTCAGTGCCATGACCATAAACTCATCCCCCTCGTCCACTACCTAAACTCTTTCTAACAGCCTCATAGTGTTAGAATTGTCTCTTTGCGCATGGGCATAAGACACTGCAATGGCCTGGTGTTCTTTGATGCGGTTTGGATATTGGGGATCATTCACCTCCACCAGCTTAGCCTCACAGTCTAAAGATATTTTGTTGCATTGGAAGAGAGTATTTTGAAATTTTTTAAAACGTAGAATTGCCCTATCCCCTGAAACCGTTTCCATTGTCTGATATCCATGTCGTCTACAATGTCTCATATGACCCCGTAGTTTCATATCACTACGGAATCTAGATAGGCATGTTGGACAGTAGAAACATTCCCCCCTATGCTTACCCTCCCCCAGAACTCTACTGATGTCAGTGATAGGGTTAAAATGACCGATTGCATTCGGTTGACTAGGTGGTGTGTAAAACAACCATACCCAGTGTTTAACCAAATCAACTGACGGGCTCCTTCGGGGAATACCACCCCCTTCTTTTTAGAACGAGTTCCATCTTTAAATTCTGTTTCATATTGTACCACATTAACACCGATATTTAAATGAGCATTAGCCCTTTCAAAAATGTCAATAGATTGTAGCGTTACTGGGTATTTCCCCTCTAAGCATTAAAAATCTACAACTGGAAAATCGGACCCGTCCTTCCCATGTACAGCCCAGTGATCTAAATTCTTCTTGGTAGCGTCATCTGCTAGAGGCTGAAAGGCTGATATGAGGAAATCATACTTGAAACTCATATGACCTGTTTCAAAACAAATCTTCTGGACACCACGACAACCTGCTAGATCCGGATTATATTTTAAGACTATACCCTCATCCCTATGCCCCCTCTTAAAATAAAATCTTTCTTAAATTTACAAATATTTACACTTAAATTTTCAATAAATAAAACTACTGAGCCACTCCCATTTTCATTATAGTTCTCGAGATGCGCAATAATTTGTCCTACCCACTCACTAAAAACACCCTCAAAATTTTCTAAATTTGGATAAATTACGCGCATCTCGGAATGAAGAAAATGATAGTAAACCTCGCTTTTCCCCTCATTCAAATAGAACACTTTTAAAACAATAGACACCTTAATTGAATTTCTACCTCCCCACAATTGAATTTGATTCTCCAGAAGTGCACGAATTTTTTCTAAATAGGCATGCACAATCTCTACTGGATCAAAAACAAAATTTACCTCCATTAGTGTATTAAAAGGATCCCCTAACGTTGCAGTGAAAACAACTATATTATTTAATATTGTGTTGGATAATTGAAATTCAGGGAATGATGTACCCCCTCCCCCAAGTTGTTCAACAATATCTGGCGAATGCTCCACTTCAGTTGTTTGAAGTGGGTAATCAGTGGGGGATAGAGGAGGGTTCCCTGTAAAATCATCTAAAATTTGCAAGGTATTTTGGCTCAAGTCTACCAGTTCAACTGCGCTATTATCTACATTAAAAAAATCATCTAAAAACTTATCAATAATAAAAGGTGTTTCAATGATTTCGTTGTCCTGAAACTCCACTGGCGGTGTTGGAATTGGTTCTTCCCCTTCTTCACTGGACGGCGAGTAGGGGACCATTGCACCAACCTATAAATGAAAAATAGCTTAACGACAATCTAAGATATGACATAGGATTTCTTTTTTTTTTTTTTCGCGGCGCACCCACCCGGCGCATCCTGCGACGCTTTCCTGACCCACGATGCATCCCTGCGGCGCCTCTCGGGGCCCGCGGTGGTTCATGCAGCGCCTCCCACAGCTTTTCCAAGCCCCCTTTACATAATACCCTATCAACATTTTTTTCTAATTCTTGCGCGAGTAGTCCAGGCTGGAACCGTTAACTCGCTTTCCCCCTCACTAAAATAGAAATATTCAGTGTAAATTGGAACGCCAATATGTGACAAAGGGAATAATATCTCTTAAAACTATATGAATGGAAATTAAAAGTTCTATCGCGCTTTTTAAGTGACCATAAAGATTCGAGGGCAAGTAGGCTCCCCTCTTTTCAGCATTTATTATTTTGGGGGGATATAACTTGTTTCGCTCTTACATAGAATTCTAATTTCCTAATTTGCAGACAATTCACAGCTAATACAACAGAATTATGATAAAAGCCTAGACTTGGCGGCCTAACCCTCGCTAATGATAGAACCGGAAAAGGGGATTAAAAAGATCTATTTATATGCTTGTATGGGGAGCTTATGTCAAAGATTAAAGCAAGATGATATTCAATTATGAACGGTATAGCATTTTGAGTGTCAATGGTATCTAAACTATATGTGAAGCGATAGCAACTGAGAAAAGAGTGGTTTCTTAGCAAAAAAATTACATTTTAATATGTAATATGGGGTTAATATCTCACAGAGATAAGTTTATATTGGGATTGAAAAGGACTAAAACATTGGAAGAAATAGATAGGTAGGAAAAAAGCTTACATTTGCATAATCCGTCTGGGCTTGAGTGTCCGAAGGACCAGGTAACGTGCATGTTGGAAGGCGGATGGACTGGTGACGTTAATGTCCTTCGCAACCAGGGCAGCAATACCGTATGGCTGTGCAAACGGAACGGCTTCTGAGGCCGTTGAAAAATTGCAAAGGTGGGACTTTCGGCATTGAAACTATTCGCCCACTGTCTCAGTGGTTTTCTGAGAGGCTGAACTTGGGTATGCAGCGTGGAGTGCGAGGGTTTTGGCCAGCGACCATATTGCACAACAGCAGCCTTCGCAGGGGGCGCATTATTGGCCCTAGATTTCTTAGCAGGTGGTGGTGAGGAGCATTCTTCGCTATTTGCACCAGCCATAGGTCTCATCGATGCAGTGACCAAAAATTCCTCATAATTTGCCTTAAAGAAGAGAAGAAAAATTAGTATTAAAATAATTTCCCCGTTTTTACGGAAAGAAGGTTATTACCCTCATCCATATAATTTTGTTTAGTTTATCACTAAGAAAGCATAAAAGTAAAAATTTCGCGAGAAATATATTAGACTTAGAAATTAAACGTTTTTATTAGACAATCAGTAGTCTATAACCATAGGATAGGAATCATTGTTTCTATTTTTACCATTTAAATATTCCAGTCTATAGGCTTTAAATTAGATCGTTAACCCATCGACCTCTAGGCCTATATTTTGCAAACATAGGTTAAAATGCTATTCAATTTATACGTAATATTAGCTTCATGCAACTCCCAAAGACTTTTCTAGCCCTGCACTTTTTGTTTTAATTTTACACTGATGGGGGTAGAATTGAAGATATTGCCCTCCCCCTTCACATAATTTACTTACAACTAAGCTGTTAGAAGCACTGTATTGACGCATCCCCCCTCTCACAGCCTGTTCTAAAGATATTGTTAAACTTAATTTGAAAATAATCTCTTTCACCGGCTCTCTGACAAATACAAGGTTACGAAACTACAAGCTTAATATTGCCTCAAAGTGTTTTAATTTTGACGGAGAAACAGCTCCTTTTGACTTTGGCTGCCGCGTTCGTAAACACACCGGAAAGAGGGAATGACATGCTAATTATATGCTTGTGCGGAAATGTATTGTCAAAACCAGAGCGGCATTTTCATTAAAAATTGACGGAAGTAAATAGTTGCTTTTAGCTGGAAATATAAAAGGAAGAAATTTAACGAAAGGATAATGGTATTTCTTTTTGTGAGAATTTGATTGTAAAACAATGGTGGGGGGGGTGATTTAGCTGGAAATATAGAAGGAAGGAATTTATCGAAATGGTATTTCTTTTTGCGAGAATTTGATTGTAAAACAATGGTTTGGGGGGGGGAGGGGTTTGGGGTAAAGGAATATATTTACGTTTTAGCTGAATATATTGGAGGGTGTTCAAGGAAAATTTGTTTGAAAATAAAAATGCACTTACATTGCTAATTGCGGCTGCCAAGGCCTCAAGCTCATCAATTATGTTAATTGTTTTATCCATTGTCAGGTTGTTTGCACTGTGTCAAAATACTTTCTGATAATTGAATCACATTGCATGTCCGTTATATACGAAATCTCAAGGTCAAATTGTTATGTATACAAAGCCCTCTGATTGGCTGAGAAGGAAACACGTGATCTAACTGTTTCCGGGAAACTCATAACATTTGCCTCGGAAACAACAACAAATACTATTTCTGGATCATAACATTTGCATCGAGCAACAACAAGAAGGAAGTGTCATTGACCTACCCCCATTAGACTCATTAATCCATGAAAGTGAGAAAGTTTCTGTTTTTCCATTCTCACTGGGAAAGACCATAAAAACATCAAATAATCAATACACATAACCATCCATGAAAACAGACATAAATGTGACAAAGTTCCTGTTTTTTCATTCTCACTGACAAAGCCCATAAAACTATCCATAAATGTGAGAAAATTCCTGTTTTTCAAATTCTCACTGACAAAGACCATAAAAACATCAAATAATCAACACACATAACCATCCATGAAAACAGACATAAATGTGACAAAGTTCCTGTTTTTCCATTCTCACTGACAAAGCCCATAAAACCATCCATAAATGTGAGAAAATTCCTGTTTTTCAAATTCTCACTGACAAAACCATAAACCACGTGGTTCTATGCCCATATATGGACTCCCCGTGGGAGATATTATGGCATCTCTACTGCCATTTTGTCCAGCATAGTCGAAAATCTAATAAATATGTCTTTTAGGATGACTTAATCCCTCACAGTTCCCAGGGGAAGGGCTGCAAATTATGAACTTGGCCCATTGCTTACATTTTTTATTGGTTATTGGGACGTCTGCAAACATTTACAGGAAGAATTTTTTCTGGCTGGGGGGGGTGGGCTGGAGGAGGGTGTGACTTGGGAGAATCTTTCCGTGGAGGATGTTTCTTTGGGGCAAGGGATATTTCTATGAAGGGGGCGCCAGATTTCCAAGCATTATTTAAAAAACGATCAGAAATTAAATTAAAAAAAAACAGTTTTTTCAACTGAAAGTAAGAAGCAACATTACAACTTAGAATGAACATAAATTATTAAGTATATAAGGGGGTTCTCCCCCAGGTCAATACCTCACTCTTTACGCAACAGTTTTTTTTAGCGCTTTCAAAAGACCTATCTATTCTAATTAAAAGGCCGTTGTAATTCAGGGGCTTGAGAATTAAATTTTTTTTTACTTTCAACGTAAAGAGCTTGGTATTGACTAAGAGGAGAACCCCAACATATACGTAATAACATATACGTAATAAAAAAACAAAAAAAAAAACAAGCTGTACGGCTCAATATTAATCTAAACTTTTAAAAACTGAACATTGATGTCAATAAATGTATAAAAAGAATGGGCTTATAATGCTGATTCTAAATATATGAATTTTATTAAGTTTAGTATTACTCATCAAAGGCTACGAGCCTGAGAAAATTTACTTGATTTTTTAAAGATGGGGGAATCATCCCCTAAAAGTAACAAAATTTTAATGAAAATCATACCGTCAGATTCAGCGTATCAGAAAACCCTATAACATAGGTTTCAAGCTCATATCTGCAAAAATCTGCAACTTTGTATTTTTTGCCAGAAGAAAAATATACGAATATAGAAGTTCGTTACGTAAGTTAATTTGTAAATTACGTCAGAACCAAATTTAGAGACAGCCATTTAGCAAAAAAAAGGAAATTTTTTATGCAAATTTTGTTTACTTATTCAATGCCGGGGAGCCAAAATAAAAGCTGCATTAACTAAAAAACGATCAGAAATTAAATAAAAAAAAACAAGTTTTTTAAACTGAAAGTAAGGAGCGACATTAAAACTTAAAACGATCAGAAATTATTCCGTATATGAAAGAGGCTGTGCCTCCTCAACGCCTCGCTCTTTACGCTAAAGTTTTTATTGTTTAAAAAAAAGAGTTGTGAGAAAGTCAAACTTTAGCGTGAAGAGCGAGGCGTTGAGGAGGGCACAGCCCCTTTCATATACGGAATAATTTCTGTTCGTTTTCAGTTTTAATGTCGCTCCTTACTTTCAGTTTAAAAAACTTGTTTTTTTATTTAATTGCTATCTAAATTAATCGCAAAGCGTGGTTTCTCATTGAATTTACAATATTAAAAATGTTAGTTTTTGGTTTTTAGGGGGGGTTGGTTCCTAGGTTAGATTACGTGTTTAATATATGCAATGCTTTGCCCCCCCCCCCTAATGTGCAAATATATAGCCCAAATTTGTTTCATAAACCATTATAATCGGGTATCTGTCCCTCCCGTTTGACCACTTTCCCTGATAGTCTATAGCGGTGTGCAACATTAAGTAAAGCAGTACCGTAAATTTATATCATTTTTTTTTTTTTTTTAACAGGATTTGAAACTAACCAGGAATATAATGACTAAGTACAAGGAATTTTGTAAAATTTTTGAAAAACGCGAAATAAAAAAAAACACACCACTAAAAAAATGGCCCCAGAGAGGCGCGAATGACTAACTTCTACTTGAAAGTTGCATGAAACAAAATTTTAATTACATGGTTGTACATGGTGAACCAAAAATGAAACAGAAAGACCAACAAATAGAAATGATGCAAAAAAATTAATTGCAATTTATTAAACAAAAGAAAAAAAAATATGTTCTTTGTTTTAATACCTCTCACTATATCAGAATTTTATAATTAAACTCTAAAATACAAAAAACAAGCCCTTTTTCAATAAAATACAACGAAAAGACATTTTATCTATCAGTATAGAAGCGTAAAAACCTTCTAGGGGACCCCTCCCAAAGAAAATTAAATAATTTGAAAATAGAATATTTTGATTTGGTTCAATTTCCCATTGAACATGTCCTGACAATTTCAACGTAGTAACCTTAGCCGTTCCTGAGGTATCGCCCTTTGGACAAAACTGAATGCATGAAGTTTCTTTCATTTAGTTTAAAATCCCCCCAAAAATACCCTGAAGTTCTATATTAACTTCTAAGTTTAATTTTTAATTTTTATATTAAAACTTATTTTACGTTATATGTTGGCAAAGCCACGAACATCTCAACATAGAAAAAACATTTTCAAAAAACAATTGAATCGATTTGTGACATCAGCAGTAGATTTTATTTTAAAGGATTTTATCTGTGTTTTAAAAAAAAAAAAAAAGAAAAAAAAAAAAAAATATATATTCAAGCATCCATACGATTTCTCCAGCATGGATTTCACCACACGCATAACCATCTGCGCTAGGAGGGGTTGAATTTGGTTTTGTATTATATGGTAATTAGTAGGCTACGTTAAACTTGCTGATTTTAAAATTTTATGTACCAAAGGAGTTGCAACATTTAGGTGAATAGTTTTGCTTACTGTTTTTCACGGTTTAACACTGTCCTACGAAATTGGTTGAATATAAGCAATGATTGGGGACAATCCAAATAATGAAAGGATTGTCCCAAATATAGGGGAAACGTGACAAGGGAAAGATAGGACAAGGTACAGTATCTATATAACGTGGTGCCTTAGTTGAGAAATACTATTAAGTAAATCTTCCTCAGTTACATCAGCTGCTAAATAATGTTATTTATTTAGCAAAAATTTCTGTAATTTATATAAAATTTCTGTCATATTAACGATTTCTGACAGTTTTTATTTTACATATTCTTTTTCATTGGTTAAGAAAAGAATTTAGATCTTTTCCGTTTCTCTCTATAAGAATTCGAATTTTGGTTTACTATTTATGTGTTTGCCAAAATTTTGCAACAATTTTTTAACAAAAGTTGTACCATTATGCTTTCGATTGGTGGGTATTTTCCCGGGTGATTTCCCCGAGAAATATCCCCCGGAGATTTCTCCCCGGTAATTTCCCACCAGAACCCCCCCCTCCCCCCCAGAAATTTCCCCAAGTAGGAGATCCCCCCCCCCGGTGATCTACCCCCTAGGAGATTCCCCCTCCTAGGATATGTCCCCTGCTTGAAATTCTCCCCTCCCCCTCTTGGAAATATATCGCCACCGGAGACTACCCTTGCCTCAGATTTGCATCGGATGTCACCCATGGCTTGAAAATTGTTGCAAAATTATTCTCTTTCTCGGAGGCCTAAAATATAAAAGCGAGTGGAGTACACTTTTTAATTGTCAAGTAAATAATTGATTATAAACGGTAATACATTCACGGTTAAAACGCTACACTTTAAAACTAATATTTCTTGCAATAAGCCTCAGGTACTCCAGCGTCCCGAAATTCCCGTAGTTTTCCATGTGTCGTAGAATTCTGGCATTTAAATCCACATACTTTTTCTTAATTGGTTCACTGGATTGTCCCGCATTTGCTTGAATCACAACCGCCCTGGTAAGTGCTTGTTCGCACTTGAGGATGTCCAAGAACTTCCAAAGGCTAGGGTGATGAGCCGAAACTGAAGACTGCAATCTTCTATGATAACCCTCAACATTGTTTGTCTTGTTGTTTGTCGTATCTTTCACTCGCTAGAACATATTCCAGACACGGGGCGGCGGAAAGTTGCAAGGTACTCTCCTACTTCTACGCGTTCGACCGATGTAGTTATCTTCAAATTAGGTGATGATCGGCCCAAACGCATTGTCAGTAAGTTTTGCTACGACAGCTTTGAATGCAGAATGTACTTCCGAAATGGGCACGAATGCAAGCTCAGCTAGCATTTGAACGGAGACGGCAAATTCATCACCGTGTCTATTCATTTCAGTGGCTGGAAAGACTTTCCTGAAGGAATTCTGTACGCCCAACTCGAAATCAGACAATAAAAATGCTGGACCTTCATTTGTCAAATGAGACTTTAGTTCGGTAAGAACTTTCGTATACATGTCCCCTGACCTGTTAGGCAGCAGTGAGTAAACACATGGAATCACCCGATCATCCTGCAGGCAGTGCACAGCATAAAGCTAGTAGAACAACTCGGCACGGTCTTGAATGTTCTGTCAACGAACCAGTGAGAAGACGAATCGAGGAGCTGACCTTATGCGTCCTTACCAAACATTACGATTCTGTTTGAATCTCCATGACCGCTGTCGTAAATTAGCACGGATCTTGTGGAGCTAGGAGGATCGGAATCAACTACGGGGGGAAATTGTCAGGTGGGGGGATCTCCTACGAGGGGGGCGGGGTTAATTTCCAGGAGTAATCTCCTACGGGGGAAATTTCAGAGGGGGGGGGATCTCCTATAGGGGAAATTTCAGAGGGGGAATCTCCTACGGGGGGAAAATTTCCGGGGGGGAATCTCCGGGGGGGGATTTTCTCGGGGGAAATCTCCTAGACCAAAATAGTATATTTCTATTTAGTTCAATTTCCAGCGTAGAAGCCATTTACGCTGATATATCCTACTTGACACTAATGCAAGTTATGTTGTGATATTATCAAATTTGCTCTAAACATGAACTCAAAAACTGGATTCAAAATGAGCCGAGCAAATATTACAAGATAAATGTTCCCTCTTCCCTATCGAGACCACTGGTGATGATCAATGGCGTCCATTCACAAAAATTAAAGAGGCTAGGCAATATCACAGTGCCGCCCCCCCCCAATATTTTGGTCTGATACGTTAAAACGTAACGAAGTGCGTTTAAACAAATTTATGATAAGTTTTTTAAAACCGTTTTATTACCCCACCCCTCCAAACCGAGATTCTGGATGCGGCCCTCGGGAGGGAAACAGTATTCCCATAGTGCAGGGAGGGAAAGTTCGTTGTTTTTTCAATTTCTTTAACGAAAATGCGAAAAAAACATGCCCTTTTTCAATAATAATGCCACAAAAAGACTTTCTTAAATCTGGAAGGGGGAGTACAGAAAAATATCTTGCAGGAAAATACCCCCCCCCCCATTGAAGCTACTGGTATTCTTCATCAATGCTACTTGATAATAATACACCTTGTATTGTGACATTATAAAATTTGCTCCAAAGATTGACACAAAACAGAATTTTTAATTACCCAAGCATTTTTCCATATCAAGGCACTTCGTTTAGAGAAGTTGTCGTAGAAATTTGGAAAAGGGCTCATTCAATTGTAAATTGGAAGGGCTTGTGCCATTTTTAATAATCGAAAGTGATTAAAAGACAAATTCCATCCCTTCCACGCCTACCATATCACAAAACAAATACTATAAAAATCTTGAGATAGTCATTTTGTTCAGCGTGGTTAATTTCAACAAAAGAAATATATTTTTGAAGAGGACACTCCCCCACAGCCTTCAGGGTAAGGGTTTTAGGTTATGCCCTGGGGAAATATAAGAAAGGTGTTGGCACAATGTATTATTTATTATTTTTTTTTCTTTTAGACCATGGCATTTTGTATCGAAGAAGTTGTCATAGAAACTTCGAAAAGGGCTCATTCAATTGGAAATTGGATTGGCTTGCACCCTGTTTAATAGTTGAAAGAAATTGGAAGGCAAATAACATCCCTTCCAAGCCCACCATTTCCCGAAACACATACAGTCCAAATTTTGAGATAGCCTTTTTGTTCAGCGTAGTTGATTTTTACATAGAAATTATGTTTTTAAAGAGGATACTCCCCCACAGCCCTCAGGGCAAGGGTTGTAAGTTATTCCATGAAGGCATATAAGGTTTTAATAGAAAGCGTTGTCGTAAAAACCTCAAAAAAGGCTCATTCGATTGGAAATTCAAAGGGCTAGTGCTCTAGTTCATTATCGTGTACCATGAGTAAAATGCGATGTATTTAAAATACCAAAGTTTCTTCTTTTTAAAGATAATTCCGGTTTCCTCTAATTAAGTTAAATCTAGTTTCAAAAATGGAAAGTCGTCAATCAGCAAAGAAAAAAAGTGCAGTCACCTCCAGACTAAAAACGGCTCTATCCAAGCTTTAGATTTCACTGAGAGAGTAAGTAATAAAAAATATGCTACGTAAAATATTTCTAGGGAAGTTTGATCAAGTAGAACCATTTGAACGGCTAAATCATCAAACATAGTTAAGAAAGATTATTGGATAACGGGTTCACATACTTGGTCCTCTCGGGCCAATGGTGAGCCACTTCTTACGGTGCAGGACTGAAAAGCTAGGCTCGACATTGGGGTAGAACTATGTTTGAAGATTATTGGAAAATCAGGGTTATAACCATTCAGACAGACTGCTTATATTCTTCCATCGTCGTCACCGTTATTTTCATTTGAAATGACCCATTGCTATAGACCTAAGCATGTCAGTTCAATAAATCTATTGCCTTTTTTATCTGTGTATTTCATTTTATATTTATGCGTCGAGTCTAATAATAGATAATTAGTCTGCATGTATCCAAGATAAACACTGCCAGGGAATCGGATCTCGATATAGCTAGAGAAAAAAGAGGCCACATTTTTATGTCTACATCTTGTATTTCCTCCCATTAAGTTCACGGCCTTTGGGCATAATATTGGCTTTGACGCGGTCAGTATTTAGCAACACATTTAGTATAGCCAGCCTATTTTTCATCCCTACAAATACCGAAAGTTGTCATCGCTACAGCTTGAAATAACGTTTCTAACTCTTATTAGCCTATAAGTATTTGTGACTCCAAATTCAGATCAATACGGGCTGTGGACACGAAATTTTGAAACATCGCAATTTCTAGTCCAATAATACTGAACTTTTCGTAACTCTTGATGGATTAATTTAAACGAAATAATTTAGAGATATTCAAAATCAGCATTAAAATGCAATTCGATTAATATGTATATTGAAAAAATTACAGCATCCGGATCAAATATAAGAAGTAGTGATAGGGACGTAAACCTATGCCATTCATATCTGATTTATTGAGAAAGCAAGGTTTTATTTCTGACTAGTAAGAATACGTTTGATCTAGATACCAATTTTTCTATCGCTACAAATGTATTTTCCATCTTTACAAATGGCGCAAGTCAGAAATTGGAGGAAAACTGCGAACTAGTCAGGCCATGAAAACTTTGTAATTTAAATTCGATTATTGGAGAAATGCAAATATATAAACAAATTGATTAGGCCTATTACCACTAGGCTACTATAGGGAAACCCTTATAGCTCATAGGAGATAATGGCCTCCCTCAAAATAGGTTAAGTAAAAATAAATTTATTTTCATTTAATTCAAAAAAAAAAAATGGACAAACTTAATGACTTATTAATAGTGCAGAAGTTAGTCGCGAAAAATATAGAGATAGCAAAATCTATACCAGAGTACAATGGTCAATCAGATATTGACGAATTTACTATCCAATTGACCCAGTTTGAACAACAAACACAAACCGATGTTGGAGCGGTAAAACACATGCTCCTACTAGGATTAAAAGGCCAAAACTTAACCTTTCTAAAACAGATCGAACTTACCAAAGGCAATAACACCAACTTGCCAATAAATTCGGTTGCTAACTTGTTAAAAGCATTCAAATATATGTTCATAGAAACCAGTTCAAAAAACAAATGAAAACACGGAACTATAAACTTTGACTTTTCACAAAATATATGAGAATACCTTGATAACATACGCATTCTTGTACAGGCAAAATATGGATGTGGTTAGGGGCAACTGTATAAAAAAGTCATACCAAATACTTATTTGCAAGGGCTACCCCAAAAAGGATATAGTGGTAGTGTTCATAAACGTTCAAACGTTTTATTTAGTAGGACTGGAGGTAGAGCCATTGATATAAATTGATACAATGCTTGCTAATCATAATGTAGCAAAAATAAATTGCTTAGGCGACTCAACCATGAGTTATATTATCGAGGATGATCAGCCCTCCCCCAATTTACTTCGAAGGCATAACCTTCCAGTTCCACAAAGATATAGAACACAAGAAATCGTATGACAGGAAACAGTACATTTACATCCTGTCAAAAAAGATAGTTACAGCAATAACCCTACTATAATAAGGTATTATAATTGTAATAGTGTTGTCCATATCGCGAGAGAGCGCCGTTATATCCCCGATCGCATACCAAAAATTGCTGTCGGTAATACGCAAAGTTACAGCAACCATTTGTTCGGAAGAAAGAATTTTAGCATCGGTAATGCAATAGGCTATATCCAGGGGGATTGCACCAATCAGTACGTTACAACACCTACCAACCAAATTTGTATAACCCTCCCTTAACAGACAAATTAATAACCGATTTGAAAACCCAAATACTCTCCAAGGCCAATATAATGCAACAATACCGTATAGAAATTACGGAAATTTGCCGATGGGAAGTAAAGATTTTGCAAGCTAAGGGCACTGGATCTGACCAACACCACGCGACACTGACAAAAGGCATTCATGTTAACATAATAATACATGGTGAAGACAAACTGACGTAAATCAATTAGATATGCTTATGGAAACTAATAGGTGTCAATATGTGTTACTTGCATCGACAGTTGAAATAAATTCTCAGGGACACGTTTCAGGCCCCTCAGAAACGTAAATAGGACCCAGAGGGTGACCGAAATATTTTATAGGTCCAAGACAATACTAGTGCCATCTTCTGGTTATTTTCATAAAAAGTTACCTATAATTAATTAATTATATGTAGACAAGGCTTATTTTAAGGCTTTCATTGACTCCGGTGCAACGATTTGTATAATAAACTCTTGCGTATTTAATATGTTGCGTCTGCATATTAGGCGACAGAGAAACCCTAATAATCCAAATTTAACAAGTGTGACAGGCCATAATTTGGACGCAAAAGGTTCAATTTGCCTAAGCGTGAAAAGAGACAATAGAACCTTAATGAAAAATTTTATAATGCGCAATAGCTTTCCATGTGAGGCGATTATAGGCACAAATTTTGTAAGGTCCAAAAAAATACTATGAGACGTAGAAAATGAGAGGCATGTCTACCCGACTAAAATGGGGAAAGAAATGTCTGCCTAAAGAAGTCGTAAAAGAGGTTACGAAGACAACATAACAGTCAACAAAATTTTTGACCGTACTATGTCACATTATTTTGAACCTAATGTCGTACAAAGACATGGCATGATCAGGAATTTGTTCAATTACCCTTAAAGACATTGCAGAAATGAAGTAAATTTAAATAATAACACTATTGAACCTGCAAAAATAAAAACATGAGATGTGTGACAATACAGATCAAGCGAAATTAAAGAAATGGTGGGGTTATGGAAGAACATAATAAAACAAAGCGTGATTCTACCATATGAAACATTGGCGCAGCACTGCCCGAGCATGAATCTTACAAACGATGAAAATGAAAAGAAATATGACGGATTTGTAATAAGGAAAACAAAGTCCTTCAGAAAACGATGCTAAACATTCAATTAACACGGAGCATTGAGCCAGTGGTTAGAAAATCAGAAATATAGTTTGTAAACCCATCTGAAATACCCAAAAATCGGCTATGCGGGGAAAAAATTATATCTCATGACAAAGGGGAAAGTTTTATTTGGGTAACTAACAATCAAGAAAATGATATAATTACAATTAAAAAGGGTACATGTTTAGTTCAAATGCAGGTTTTTGTGGAGAACGATTTAAAAAGATGGGGAGATTCTAAGAGAAACCTATTTAACGGTATCAAAACCTAAATTAGCAATTAACCTCTAACTAAATTGTAATTTTTAAGAAAAATTAATATGGATCATATTACTGACGTTGAAATTAAGACAAAATTATGCTATTCATTATGTAATTTTAAATTTTTATTTCCTGCTTCGGATTTTGACATGGGAATGTTACCGTTTTATTAACATTAATTTTTAACGACTGGTAATTCCGTAGCAAAACAGTCATATCGTTTGCCATATAAGCACAGAGTGGTTAAAAAATAATATCAATGAACTAGAAAAAAAATGAAATTATACGCCTAAGTATAAGGCCGTATAGATCACCAGTGATCTTAGAATCAAAAAGGAATGAGATCTTAGACTCGTAGTAGATTATAAAGCCCTCAACAAACAATTAATTAGCGACAAATTTCCTCTACCAGGAACAGATGAAATTCTTGACTCAATTTCAAGCAAAAACAAAATTTTTACTTCTTTGGACCTTACCCAAGGCTACCACCAAGTGATAATAGCCGAAAAGGATGTCCATAAAACTGCATTTTCAGCAACTGAATGTGGTTCATATGAATACTTAAGAGTACCATTCGGATTGAAAACAAGTTCAAGCGCGCTATTTAGACCCCTACTGTACCAGTTAAGAGCAATAAAGAATATAATTTATTTTGTTGATGATGTTATATCCGGGGGATAAGACACTGAAAAATACTTAGAAACGTTAGCCATGGTGTTCGAGAAATCCAGTCAAGGAAATTTAAACTGTTGGCCCGAGACAGTAAACTTTTTCCAACCTCAGATTAAATTTTTAGGACTAGTAGTAACCCAGGGAGAGACATCCCCAGACCCTGATAAAATATAATGTGTCGAAAACCTCAAGCCCCCCAGAACCATGAAAGAACTAAGGAGAATTTTAGGCCTTACTGGCTACTTAAGAAAATTCGTGAGCAATGACACCCACATTGAAAAACCCCTCACTGAACTAACTAAGGACAACTCGCATAAGATTATCTGGTCCCTGGTAGCTCACATCTCCCTAGACTGTCTCAAAAAGGTGCTCACTTCTGAATCAATATTTTCGCTCCCTGATTTCGAAAACGGAAAATTTTTGGTTACAACCGATGCTAGCTCTAATGGCAGTGGTGCAATTTTTTCGTAAAAAACCCTGATAGAAAGCCCTAATCATTTAGGGGGAACACCTAAACAAAAACAAATAGAATAAATTAGATGCTATTCGAGTAGACCTTTATCAAAAGGTAAAATCTGCTATTCCACATCAAACTCAGAATTATTATCTATTATCCACCACTGGCACAAAATTAGACATTATTTAATTGGTAGAAAGTTTATACTACGATCAGACCATAAAAGCTTGCATTACCTGCGCACATTTAAAAATTCCACGGGCATTCTAGCTAGATGAATTATGAAAATCCAAAACTTAGATTACGAATTTGAATATTTAAAAGGTAAATAAAATACAACTTTTGACTTTTTGAATAAATACCGAGAAACAATTCTGTCGGAAACATGGGAAAATGAAGTTAAAACTATAAATGCTAAAAGAAAACATAGATGTTAGGATAACAAATGCAAATACATGGTAAAAGAAAATAAAATTAACTATTGTCCCTTGTCTTTGGAAAATATAAAAGAAAGCAAAAAAAGGAAGAAATGTGTGTAGAACTAATAGTTTAATTTGTGAATGATGACGCGTTACCGAATAAATTAAAAACTCTTAAAAAAAAGATAGATAATTTTTACTATGATTTAGATGAAGAGATACTGCGTAAAATCTTGACTTCAGAGACAAGAAGAAACTAAACCTCAAAAAGACCTATTTTACCACAAAGCTTAATAGTACCTGAATTTAACTATTTTCATTAAGATACTGGTGGAAATTTAGGAGTTATGAAAGCATTCCATAAGTTGAAAAAGTATTTTTACGTGCTGTCTGCAACGACAAAACATAAATAATTATAAGTACAAGTGAAGCATGTAACCTAAGAAAAATTCCCCCAGCTTACCTGAATCCACCAATGGAAAGGATCCCGGTAGCAAAGTACCCCTTCGACATTATCTCATTTGACCTATACTGAACAAGTGGAGGCTTACCTGTTTCTAGCAGAGGCCATACTTGTATTCTTTCGGTTATAGATCATTTTTCCGGATTTACTTTTGCAAAAGCATTAAAAAATCAAGGTGCTTACGCCAACCCAGACATGCAAACAAATAGAATCAAACATGCAAACAGAGAAAGACAGGCACTTTAGATATACAAACCAACAAAGACAAATACTTGGACTTGCAAACACCAGCCCAGACATGCAAACAAATAGAATCAGACATGCGAACAGAGAAAGACACGCACTTTAGATATACAAACCAACAAAGACAA